>NC_072734.1:27777797-27926995 GCF_026930045.1 Uloborus diversus | reverse complement strand
ATCCCACCCATCATACGACAAGTCAATGTACAGTGGAGAAAGGGAATTGTGTTTGGTAGTTTTCCTTTGTAAAAAATGTCTAAAAAGCTGGTTAAATTTAAAATTACTATAAAGTTAAACAATCTTTTCCACACTTTGGAAGCTCTTGAAGCCACTCATTTTTTTTTTCAAACATATGTATACCAAGGAAGAGAGAGTCCAGATTTTTGTTTGAATGAGGGGGGGGGGGGTGCAAACTGTCAATACTACCATTGCACAATCAGATTTAGAGAATTGCTAAGCGAGGAGAAAGAAAAAACCATATGAACCTACAGTCATAAGTGTCACATTCGCAAAGGTCCTGCTCCACCAAAAAATGTTTGAAACTATAGTTTTAAAACTGCAGTTTACACAAACAAAAGGAGGGGGAAAAGTTCAGGGACATTTTATGAAAGTTTAAAGCTTGTAGCCTCTGCCTTTCAAATTTTTCAAAATTGAAGTCCCAAAAATGATGTTTTAGACTATTTTTAATAAGAGGGAAAGATGGGTGGGGAGAAGGATCAGGGATGCTCTCTAAATGTTTAAAAAATGGAAAGAAATATCCTAAAAATTCTCAGTTTCAGACCATCTTTGTTGAAGTTTTGGAAACAAAAGAGCTTCGGCAACCTTTTACCGGAAATTTTTTGAATTTGAGGTTCTAAAACGCAATTATAAACCCTCTTTGTAAACGTTAGAGGAAAATTCTGGATTTGGAAACTCTCCCCCGGAATTATTTTAGAATTGAAAATCCAAAAACGAAATTTTAGATGAGTTTTTATGATGTGAAGGGAGAGAGGATTGGGGGTACTAACAAGGATTTTTTTGGAAGTCCCTAAAACCAAGATGACGGCAGGAGAACATGCTCATGTGTTTTCGGCCACTCAGAAACAGCTCTCTACTGGCGAGATCGAAAACTTTGGAGGTAATGACTGCGGTCACTTTTTACCTTTTGTTCTTTTTATGAAAAAAAAATGTCCCTAAAACAGAATAGTAGATTATCTTAGATGACAGGGAGAAATGTTCGGAGAACATAAACCTGGAATTTAATTTTGAAATTTAAACACTAAAAACGAAATTTTATACGATTAATTATGTGAAGACAGTAGCCACTCCTTTGTGTGAAAAATACTAAAAACCCATTTCCTTGGCTATTTTTGATGAAGTTGAGACGGGATGGGTTTCAGGACACTTCCTGGAATATTCCCAAATTAAGGTCTAAAAACACAATTACAAGACATCTTTCAGGAAAAAGGCTGGGGTTTAGAGAATCTCTCACAGAAATTATTCGATATTGAAGTTCCAAAAAATGAAATTTTAGCCCATTTTAGTTTTTTGATGACGTTAGAAGGATGTGAATTCGGGACTTGTTTGAGGAAATTTGACCAAAATGAAAGATAATCTTAGAAAACAGGTGGGGTCAGGTACTCTGGTATAAGAGGCGAGGGGGGGGTGCAACCCTATAACCCATCTCCTGGATTCGCCACTGCCCTCAAGTACATATACTACTTTAAAACGATGCTATTTTCTCCGTATGTATTTTTTAACTATGCAGAGATGTATTTTTAACTGTAGGGATAGTGATTTAACCCCATAAGAAATGCTTTAGGGTCCTGACCCACAGGTTGGGAGCCCCTAGCGTGTCGTCACATAACCAACCATGTGCCGGGCCCAGGTAAAAGGAGGATGCGCTGTTTGTCACGATGGTATCGCTACTGGTCGTTTTCCTTCCCAATAGAAACGTCTCTGCATCCCCCTAAGGAAGTCTACAAGCACTTAATGCTGTGAACATGCAGATGTTGAATAATGGGCTAAAATGTTGAATGAGAGATGTTTTTGCTTTTCTAACACCGAGAAGTTCAGTTAGCAGCATATCCCCTGAAAAAAAAAATCTTTTTGAGTAGGCGCCTGGGCCCCGGGGATTTTGCCCCTGCGCCCCCATTCTTGGTGACCCTGACCCCCCCCCCCCCCCTCTTACCTATAACTCAACATTTATGGCTTTGTTATGATAACAAAAAATTATGTACGATTAATCTTTGATGACTTAGACTTTAATGGTTGCATTTTCGTTATAGAACTGCTTTATCTCATAAATAACGTGTTCTCCTTTTTCAGCTACATGATGTATTGGAATATCAGCCCTTCTCGTTTGTTCAATTTATACGGCCAACATTAGAATGCAGTGTTACTTTTTGCTTCAATAAAGATTTGCAAGGTATTCAGTGTTTTTTCAGCCTTAAAATTCTGAGATTCTGATACTTTTTTTAATCATAAAAAAACTAGTGTGTCTTTGAGATACACACTTACTAGATGTTCAACTAGTGTTTGTTGATTTAAATCAACTTGATTTAAATCATAATTAAAATTCTGATGTAAATCAAGGGATTTTTTTGAAAAAAAATCATTAATTTAAGTCAATTGATTTGAATCAAGTGATTTTTTTGATAAAATATTTGATTTCAATTCGTTAATACTATTTTCATAAATTAATTTTGCAGTTTTAGATTGTGCTGCTTTAAATTTAACCTACACTCTTAACTTTAACAGGCAAAACTACATAGTTCCCTCTTTCTGTGTGTGGACAGATTGTCGCTCTTGCAATGTTGCTTTCACTCCAAAATTAACAGTTCAGAACAAAATAAAAATTTGCACTGTTTCTTATGCACCATGACTAATATAGTTTAGAAAAGTAATTGTGCAACATATTATTTTGCACTAAAAACGTACATGATGATGGAAACCTTATCTTTAAGCAAAGCATAAAACAAAATGACATCCTATTTAAGGCTGCTCTTCAGTGGGGAAGAAAAACGATCTCGCTTGAAAATGGGCTTTTTCTTTAAACGAAAGCAATGTTCATCAGTGAAGTGATTGACACTTCAACAACCAATAGAACGAGCGGTGGCCGATGAAAGTGTGGATCATGTGACCTGTCACATTTTGCAGGGGGACAGACCGGACGCTCCCCTGCTGTGCAGAGTAGTCGAAGGAGGTAATAGCTGACGGCGAAATGAAACCGCAGCTTTTTACAGACCCTTCCAAGGAAATTCTAGTTCTTTCCCTCTTGAGTCTTGACTACATAGGTAAAAGAAAAATTACTCAGTGTAAAAGGCGCGGCATTTTGCAATCCCGCTTGTGATATTAATTTATTTGCATTCGCACTAAAATTAATTTTTGAAACGAAGATTTTTTTCCCCATTAATACGGTTCCTGATCTCATCTAGGAAAAATTAACGAATGAATGAATATTTGCAATAAATAAATTTATAAATTCGTTTTATTTTTAGAAAAATGTTCGTTATTGAAAATTGATAATATCAAAAAAGGAAGGAAAAAAAAAAGATAGCCTACATGACCACACTGAATTTTAACGAAATGAACTCCAAATTCTAACAAAAAAATATTCTTTAAAAATGGATGATCCTACTTAATAAATCTGAAAAATCGAGTGCCGAATAAAAGTGGGGACTAACTAGTTATCGGTTGGCGAAATTCTTTCACTTCCTCTGCCTGTTTGCCACTCTCCCCAACCCCATCCGAGTTAGCAGAAAACATTCTTAAAAATGAAACTAGATCCTCTTTGCATAGTTAATACTTGATTGTACAATAAACATTAATGCCACTAATTACTTACATTAACCTTTATTTGAACTGATAATATTTATATTTTAGTGCTAAATTAAATACTACTTTGTTGGTTAGTTACCTGTTTTACAAATGTAGTGGCGACTAGAAAAAAATGTGGCTACTATAAATGCCTTTTCTCTTTCCACTGGTGACCAGAAAATTCCCCTAATCTTTATCTTTGAATCCTTTTCTTTTTGAAAAAATATTTATTTATTTATCTAAGTACTATATGCAGATGAGAAGGCTACGATAGCATTTCTCAAGGGGTTGTTATGGTGAAAGTTCTTTCAAATTGAGCATAACAACGGCAAAGTCGCGGACGGCTACGGATAAGGATTTCCTGAATTTGAAAAATTAAAGATTTTTCTCTGATCTTTGTATGCAAGGGTGCTCACCCTGCTCCAAGCTCAAAGGCAAAAATCACTCCTTCCCCCACTCTCAATGTTTGTAAACTATCTTGCGTTGAAATTTTGCAATAAAACTAAACCTAGCACTTTTAGAATCTCAGATTCCCAGTTACTGAATTCGGCAAAATACATGAGGTATTACATGCATTATATGACCAAAAGTATTGGGACACTTTCAAAAATTCACAATTTTACGGATTTCTCAAAAAATAAAAGACCAATTGCTCTCTGCTCTGTAATTTTTTTCTCATGAAAAGTATACTCCAGACGTCAAAGCCAATAACAATTAAGTCTGATATTCATTTAGGGGACCAGCAACAAATAATCTGTTCTTATCATGAATCACTCTATAACGATGGCAGGAAAGTGTTGCCAGTTTGCTAACAATTCCTTACCATTCGTCGCCTATCCTAGAATTATAGAAATTCGGCTCATTAGATTGCTGATAACTTTTTAAAATTTAAAGAAATTGCGGTGGAATTTTTTTCATGGATTGTAGGATGTATCTGAGCTTTGAATTATGAACGTTATAAATTGCTATCTTTCGTGTCTGCGCAGTGAAAAATTAATAGCTTTAACTGTTCATATTTCAACAAATTTTCAATATTTTAACTTCAAATTTTATTATTATGTTTCTCTAAAATGCTGTCAAATATTTTAAAAGTTTAGTAACGTTTGACGAAATACTCTGCGTAATATAAGGCGAAAACCTTCAAAAAAATTTTGCATTTTTGAAAGAAATGCTTATATTTCCATGGGTATAAGAGATACTTTCACAAAAATATAAAAATAAGTTTTTGATAGATTTTTAACTCATTTCTGAAAATTATAGCTTATTCCCAGCAATTTGCAATGAAAAATTATCAAAAAACTTTTTTACTCAATTTGTTGTCGGTCCCCTAAATGAATAACAGACTTAATTTTTATTGGAAAATGACAACTAGAGTACATTTTATGCGAAACAAATTATAGAGCAATTGGTCTATTATTTCTCGAGAAATCCCTAAACATGTGAATTTTTGATAGTGTCCCAATGCTTTTGGTCATATAGTGTATATAGTGCTTCTACTTCAACACATTGAGTTTTTATTAAAATTTTCTAATGAGTCTTGTTGGTGTCTGATCCTCGTTAGTTGTCATAATAAATATTAAGGGTTGTCCTTTTTCTCAGAAGGCACGAAAATATTACCTACATGTATATCTGCCTGAAAAAAAAAAAAAAATCTCGAAATACTTAGATGAAAAAAATCTCAACGCCTCGCTCTGCCAGATTTTAAAGTTTTTATCGCTCTGCCTCGTTTTCATGCATCTTGCATTTAATGAATCAATAATAAAAAATAAAAAAAAGGGCAAGAAACAGATTTGCAGGAAATACATAAAGTTGAAACAAAAATGAAAATGAACAGCTTACATTTAGGAAAGCAATTATAGGTACAAGTAAGGGTTCACAATTAAAAAAAAAAACAAACAAGACAAACTTTTTCTTTTAAGTTCTGTGTTACGCACTTCTGTGCCGAAAAATTATCGTATCCTGTCTTCAGTCACAGAATAAAATGAATGTTCTAATCCAATGTTTGTCAAGTAATTTTCATTCGTATAGAACAAAAATCTTTTTTGAGATCCCACATTTTCTATTCTATTGACTCCTAGTAATATGTAAATACAGCGAGAGAAAGGATTTAGCTTCTTGTTTAGGAGAGAGAACCATTTCTATATTTAATTAACATGATCTTTATCGTAAGCATACTATTTACTCAGAAATACTCCCTATTTTCCCAAGCACTCTGTTTGGGGGCTATGCCTTTTAATTTTCTCGAAAATAAAAATTTTCAAAATGCACTTTTAGACGATCTCTGGTAGTATTTGGAAGTAAGTAAGAGGTCCTGTGATCTTCCACCAGCAAATTTTTGAACTTGAAACGCCAAAAACACAATTTCAGGTTCTTCAATTCTGTTAGGAAACGGGGAGTTCGGAAGCTTTCCCCGGAATTTTTCGAAATAGTCTAAAAACGCAGTCTTAGTGTGATGTTGGGGGGGAGGCAAAATTTTTAAAGTGTTATAAACATGATTGTAGGCCATCTTTATTAACGTTGGGGACATGCAGGTTTTTGAAATCCAAAAATGCAATTTTAGACGACTTTTTTTTTTTTTTTTTTTTTTTTTTTTTTTTTTTTTTTTATAGTCAAAGAAGGACTTTTCACAAACTCCCATCCCGAAATTTTTTGAAATTAAAGCCATAAAAACGAAATTTAAGACGATCTTTAATGATGTTTTTTTAAGGGGGGGGGGGTGCTTATGTGACCTGAAAACCTTTATGCCTGTAATTAATTTTTTCTACATTGTATTAAAATGTTGATCTAGCTTCTGAGAATGAAAATAGAAAACAGTGAAAACTTGTAACCCCCATTCTATATTGTTCACATTTTAGTTAGCTTTGTCGGCAACATAAGGCTGAAAACGTCATTAAAACTAATACATACAATGCTTAGTAATTCTACCACGGTGTGTTTTTTACATTAACTGAATCATATTAAATTGCTAATATATTTTTCATGATTTTCTATGTATTTAATGAGTATGTTGGTGTACAGAATGTTTTCCGCTATTGAATTTTCCACCTCCCAAACCTTCTAAAGAAATTTGACGAGTCTGGCTCTTAAAGACACAAATAATTTTCAAAAATGTTTGTTGAGCTGTTTAAAGCACTTTATGTGTGTACCATTTGTAGTAACATAAAACACATGTAAAACGATGCAAAATACCCAGTATCTGGAATACGATTTAATCTATATATAAAAATATTTTTCTACTGGAAGGGAAAAATGTCAACTTTTCGCATTCGACAGCATTGTAACAATGTTCATTATATTGTAAATAAACAATTTGACTCAGAAATATTCCTTTCAAATCTATTTCTTTTCAAACCACAAATTTGAAAAAAAGCAGATGTTGCGAATTTAACAGCTAATAGCACGCATCTACATGGATTCACTTTCAAAAGCACTTGATTCTTCACGAAAGCCTTAGGAAAAGAGGAAAGAAGAAAGGACGTCCAGCGGAAGTCATTGAGGGGAACTAATGAGAGGGTAATAAATCTTACACCCCATTAGCTTTTACCCCTCAAAAAGGGGAGGTAACTATTCTAGGGCGGGGCAAATGCAAAAAGTGAACGTATTTTGAAATTTTTTTCAATAGTTAGAACATGATATTTGTTTAAAAAATGGTCGCATTATTTCAAACAAGATCTCAAAAGAGAGCTGGAAATATTTTGCGTGTCAGGGCGTTCTTAAAATTTCGATAGCACGAGTTGCAGATGTTTTACAGAGCGAAATGTCCAACAGTACCTCGTTTTCGAAGAAATTCATTTTTTCTCGAATTTTAAAAAATCGGAGAATGGACACATCAAAAAAGTAAAAACTAAAAGAAACAGACATGGTCTTGAAAAATACTCAGAAAAAAAAACGGATCCGAAAATTTTACAGGAATTTGTAAAACAAGCTCCAACTTTCCCCGTAGGTTAACATTAGATCCGAATCTTTCAGACTCTCAGTGAAGAGCACCCTTAAGCATTGTAACGTATTTATAAATCTTAGACATTTATTGAATGGTTATAGAACTTTTCTTAATTTTAAAGTAAGCTGAATGGATTCATCTATTGTATGAAATATACTATGTTTATAAATGTAAAATAATTAATAACTACAAATTTTTGAAGATTTAAAAAATATATTTAAAAAATCTGATTTAAATTTTAAAAATCCAACTTTTTTGACTTTTTTTAAAAAGAATTTAAAAAATCACAAATTCTGCTTCAATTGTGTCTAAACACAATTATCAGAAGAAAAGTTATTATAACTATAACTTGAGATTTAGCTGTAATGGTGCTGTTTAAACAGCATTTTTACATGATCAATTATCTGTGCTATTTTTTATTCAGTTTCTAAAACTGGAAATTATAGTTTTTTTTTTTTTTTTTAATTCTCAGCATTCTTAAAACAAAAGATAAAGCTGATTCAAGAAAGGCTATATTGTATTATTTTCAGTACAAAAAATTCCAACCTTGGAACAGCTTTTGTAATTTCTATCATATTGTAATTTTTCAAAATGGAGCTTTTCAAACACTAAATTTCGTCGAAATCAATTAATTCGGATTTTCGATTAATTCGAAATTCAGATATTGTAGTCCAAATTTATCATCATCACAAATGTATTTTTCTGTCAAAAATAACATTTCAATGTAACATACAACTCTTTTGAATTAAAATATATGACCAAATTCATGCACTTCAGTTGTATTTTGAAAACAGTATTATGTAATTCAGTTTGTAAATTAACAGAGTTTGCCTTTTACTGGCTTGAACTTTTGGCTCTCCCATGCCTATCTGCTTCATTTTCAACTGATTTCTTTGGCATAACTCACCTACAGTATCACTTCTAGGCCACTCATTCTAGAGATGGCACAAGGCACAATTCGGCAGAAGTGACAAATACCAAAGCTTCTGCTGCTCTATATGATCAGTTTTAGTAGTAAATGCATAACAATTGCGTACAACATCATGTTGTACGCAACTACTTTAATGTACTTGACTACTTTTAGTTTTTCTAACATTTTCAGCTTACTGTGTGTGTGTGTTTTTTTTTTTTTTTTTTTAATACATATCACCAGTTCAGATTTTACTTTTGCTTTGCCCAAGAAAAGCACATTTCTAATTTTTCATCAAAATAAGCAATAGGTTTGGTTGGAGTGGGACCCCTTTTGAGAATAGTTCGTTTTTGAAACATTATACAAAAGATTTGAAACATAAAAAGTTTAACTTATTGTCTTATTTTATCTTGGACATTATTAATAAACAAATGTTCATCATTATTTTCTAAAATAATGCTTTAAATATTCTTAACCATTATATTTTTAAACCATTGCATCGGTGTCCCACTTACCCCATAGTAAGGGGTAATGGGTCACTCCCCTTTTATTTAAATTTAAATGAAGCATATCTAAAATATGAACAAATATTAAATCATAGAATTATCCAGTAATAAAGTACCTACAATTTAGATTATGTGTTAATATCAATGTAAATATCTAAACATTCTTAATGCAAAATGTTTCAGTTTTTGATGACTTTGTACAATTAATATCATGCTTACTTGTCTATCATTTAGTATTTATTTTTAGAGAAGAATTTAACAATGTCACAAGTTAAAATGTGTTGATAGATTATTGCATCTATGTATAAAACTGAAATATTGTACCTATAACTATTAAATGAAATATAGTTTTAAAACAAATTACTTAAGGTTGTCCATTAGTCGCATATCCGCTCTTGTATATGTATATTATCACTATTTCGAATAAGAAACAGCGACGTCAAAAACAATATTTATGTAGCTTCATTTTGAAACTTAAGCTTAATAAAATCATAAGCTAAATATAATGTAATGCAACTTTCCATAGAATACATTGTTAATATTTTTTTTTATTAATTGTTGAATGAATTCTGGCTCCAAGGGGTCAATACACACAAGTATTAAAATTAAATATACATTTCTCTTATGATTTATCATAAGGTATGATTTTGAATTTAAGAGACAATAACTTATTTTTATATACATAATAGCCGATGATTAAGTAACTCGGGTGTTTCAACAATGAAACTTGCGCCACGGCATGATAGTTTGATAATGTATAACATGCAGAGAAGCGCTTTATTGTTACAAGGCTGAACTCGATCTGGTAACTTATCTGTTTTACTGGTAAGATTCATTTCAGGGGAATGAAGAAACGAAAAAGTGGTCAACTATGAACGCTATCTACTGAAGTTTAGGGTTAATTCAATGGAGTTAGGGTTAAAATTTCAACTATCAAAATATCGTCAAACAGCAATGGCTTCGTTCAAATATAGAAGAGAAGCAATTTTCACCCGTCATACCTTGACGGGTGACTTTCTAGTACAATAATAATTGTGAAAAATAAAAAATCACAACAAATTTTGTTTCAGGCCGAAGCTTTTTTCCATCTCTAGTCCTTTCCTCTGTGTATGGTAAGAAATACTGTGAGTGCTAAGATGCAATACCTTATAGTTTTTTTTTCTTTTTTTTTATTTGAGAACAACTGCTATTTTACCTGCAAAAAAAGAAAATAACCCATTTTTCTCTTTCTTTCTTTTTTTTTTTTTTTTTTTTTTTTGACCAAAAAGTTAAAGGTTTTAGAAATAAAAAAAGTATATGAGAAGTTGAATGGAAAACTAATGTAGGAGAAGAAACTGAAATTGGTCACTGAAAACTTATGCTGCCTTCAACTTTTGATCATAAAATGGTTTCACCCATGGATATATCTGTCCCTGGGAGTTAAAGACCACTGAATCACAAAAAAATCAAAATTAGCCAATAAATGAATTTAAAACTTGTCTTTTTTTTGATGTTTTGTATCACTGGATTGTTAGTAAGCTTATGAAATGAATTTTTTTAAATCAAAATGTTAGTGCTTCCTACCTTTGAATAGATTATATAAAGTTGAGTAAGATGGTGCTTAAATATCGATTTTGATCTTTCAAATCAACATCTACTTCCCAGGTACAGTATTCTTATGCAAAGTAAAGCCACTCAGCACAAAAACTTTCACTGTTCATTTATTTCATTCATATATTTCTTTTTTGTATCATCTACATAATAATGCTTTGAAAGGTTTTTTTTTTTTTTTTTTCAAAAGTATTAATTAGGATCAATTAAATCTCTTCAATTTTATTGTTTTAGATCGCCTTTTTGAAAAACTCATTGTGCATTTTTTGAATTTAATCAAAGGAATTCTTCTGTGTCAGGAATATAAGCCAACAAAAATTATGGAAGGTAAGAAAAATATTGTTCAAGCAAAACCAGTTTTTTCCCGACTTCCTGAAAACAATCCCTATTTTTAATTATCCCTTTCTTTTCTTAATTTATTTGCTTGCTACTATGCTTAATTTCAGTTCTTTTATAGAAACCCAATTTATGCTTACAATGATTTCAATAAAGCTTGTAATGGCTGAGAAAGGGAATTTCTATTTTTAAAAATTCATACATACAGTCAACATTCATAAGAACAACCTCCCATAAATACGACCTTTTCATTATATTGACCAGTTCATGACTTTGCATTTGCTATTCCATAGATGCAATGTTATTTTAACATCAGTAGAAAGACGAAACTAAATCATTCATTTCAATGTAACATCCAAATTGAATTTCAGCATATTTATAATTCTCAAGACTGCATATTAAAAAAAAATAATGATTAACAATTTTATGTTTCTACAGGTAAAACATTTTTATTGATAGGAGTTATTTGATGATGAAATTGTCAAAGAATTGATGAAAACTAACTGTGTACGAACGATAAACATGAAGAAAAAGTTTTTAGAAGAAAACAAAAAAAAAAAAAAAAAAAGCAGAGAGCTTCTATAATATCTAAACAAGAGGGGAACTTAATATTTTGAAAAGAAGTTCTCAACCAAAGCAGAAGCAAACTCTACATTAAAAAATAGTTTCTGTCAGTTATTTTTATTGTAATTTGTCAAAATTATAACTTATTTTTCGTAGTACAGTTGAGCCAATCATTATTCGAGATTAAAGAACAAAATACAGTGGTTTGGTGCATTGAAAATTTATTACATTAAACAGAACATTTTGTATTTGCATTTATTTATTTTTAAATTTCTTATTTCTGTCTTAAATTGAGACATAACTTTTATAAGATTGACTATTTACTTCCTTTTACAAAAAAGAAAGTATTGTGTTAGTGAAAAATTTTTCACTCAAAAATCGACCTTAATTACCATTTAACCCCCCCCCCCCCCAAATGAATGTTGAGTTTTTTTTTCGACTCGACCACACATGGATAAGTGCTTAAGAATGTATAAGCAGGCAAAATATCCATTTTTACTATTCCCGAGTTAGTTACAACGAGTTTTCTCGTGACGTCTGTATGTACGTATGTATGTATGTGCATATGTATGTCGCATAACTCAAGAACGGTATATCCTAGAAAGTTGAAATTTGGTACGTAGACTGCTAGTGGGGTCTAGTTGTGCGTCTTTCCTTTTGATTGCATTCGGGTATTTCTAAGAGGGTCTTCTGCCCCTTTGTGGGGGGAAATCATTGTTAATTTCGATGTTAACTCAAGTGGTGTTACAATTTGGCGGACACTTGGAGATATATCGCCAGTCTTTTGGTCGCCAACTTGGGGACAAAATTGGCAATTTTTTTTTAAAAAATTGGTTTCAATTTATCCACTGTTGGTGATATTTAGAGAGTAAACTGTTGAATCACATTAAAATAATGGGAAGATGACATTAAATTGGAGTAAAAGGAAGTCATGTGAGGCACCCATTAGCTTGTTTTTTCAAGTTATGCATCAAGAGGACTTGTATAAGGGCAATTCCATGAAACTAGAGATATCACAGTAAAAAAAAAAAAATTAATTGTATCAGTAATTTTTTTCATTCATATGAGATAAAAAAGACTATTTTTATAAAACTATGCGAAAAAGAAGTTATAATCACACTTTTTGTATATTTTTACCCCTAAAAATTCAGATTGAGCTCCTCTTTTTTATTGTTTGCCAACTTCTGCCCCCCCCCTTTTTTTTCTTTCCCTGACTGAAAATCAGTTGCAAGCATTATTTAAGTCTTTTCTCTAAATTAAGAAGTAAATGCAGTTTTATGCTGAGAAAATTGTTATGCTTTAAAAGTGTTACACCTACCTGTCTATGTATGTGTATTTGCATATTATTTTTGGTTATTTGTTTATTTTATTTTATTTACTTGTTCATTCTCTTTTTAGATACAAAAAATCCTTTAACATTGGAAGCTCATAAAATTAAAATGGAGTTTTTTACCTATCCTGTTCTTACCGAAATCTGTCAACAACTCTTAGCAAGGTATTTTTTACTGTCGGAAGATGATATTGCAAGTTGGGAGAGCAGCCCAGAAGAATTTGGTAATAACGATTATTATCTGTATAGTATATGTTATCTTTTTTTTTTTCAAAAGAACTATGCAATACTTTAGTATCTATCATAATATTACTGCATTAAATGTTCTGTTAAATACTTGCAAATATATATATGCTCTATGTGTGTATTTAATTTTTCTTTAAACATGCTTAAAAGGATTTGCTTTTGGTTTTAAAAGTTAAGTATTAACCTTGTGAAATGGGCGGGGGAAGGGGGGTATCTTTACAAAATACTTTTTTTTTTGCTTTTGAATTGGTTTTCTAACAATTTATTTCTACTTTGCTTGTTTTGTTTACATGCTCTTTTACTTGGTGCAGAAAAGTGAAATGAAATTGTCGGAAAAACATTTTATGTGATTGAAACCATTCGTAAAACCTTTACACTCGAACCTTCTTTCTTGGAATAATAAAAGGGTGGGCTACTCTTCCTATTTATTTGTTTCTATTGTGTTATGTTGGCAAAATAGCAGCAATTTTTGAAAGGAAGGCAAAGAGGGGTTATTTATCTAATTGATGTGCTATTTTTAGATAAATTAATTCCTATTGAAAGCACTATATGTATCATTTTTATATAGGAGAATTATGTATGTTTTCTTTTTTTTTTTTTTTAATTTTACTGCTGTAATCTTTTGTTATATTGCTCTTCTTGGGAGACAACGGAAAAGCACAATGTATCCAAGGTCATAAAAAGTACAGATTTAATTGATGTGAAAACTAATGACCTGTACACTTACAGAAAGATTTGTTCATCATCATTATTAGAACTATTTTCTTAATAAAAGCAAAAAGAGACCAGACTACCAATTTTTCTTTAAAAAAAAATGTAATAAAGTGAAATGTTTCTATTGTTTTACTTGTATTTCTAACAAATATAACTTTTTTCTGCGATGTCAAATGTGAAGCAACATTTTTTTTTAGAAATATTTTTGTTTGGGAGACAGAGAGGAAAAGTGCAATGTATTCAAATGAGCAATATAACAAATGGTTACTGTAATATTACTTCAGTTTGATTAGGGAATGAAAAATGAGATGTGTTGAGGCAAACATTCAATTATTCTTTTTACAGCATCTGATGAAGGTGGAGAATCATGGAAGTTTAGTTTAAGAGTAAGTTATAAATTTATTGAATTAATATTTTTATTTTTGATTAAGAAATAGCCCGCTGACATACAAAACTAAAAATAGGTATGTTAGATCAAAACTATATGTTTTTTCAAAAAGCATCCTGTGTATTTAGGTTTTGTTGCAATCTTCTTGTTGTACTTTGATTTTTGTAGTAAATGTTTTATTGATTATATATTTATTTTTATAATAAAGTAAAATGTTTGTTTTTGTGTTAAATGTTTGTTCATACCTGAAAACATTAGATCCAGAGATACATAATTTGACATTGATTTTCTGTGTTAGTATATTTGAATAATAATCCTGAAATTTTTGAATTTGGGACAAAATCTTGGCAGGAATATGAGGAGACCTTTCCCCTGTATTTTTCATTAGACACACATGTAGCTTTCGCCTAACTTTTTCACTGTAGGCCCATATTTTTAATAAATTAATTTTAAAACACTAGACGACCCGTGCGGAACTCCGCACTCTGCTTCAAATCGTTTCACATGTGTGGCATTTCTCTCTTTAAAAATTTCAAAGAAGAACATTATGAAGAAGAATCGAAAAAAGTAAACGGAGAAAAGTAAATGCACAAGAGAAGGCATGTAATTTAAAGACATCAGCGACAAAACCTCGTTAAATACAGCATTGTTATGATGTAATCATCGCTCACTTTTTGGTTGTACGTATTTTCAATGCAAACATAAAATAACATTAAAAGTGTGGCTGAGTGACTCGTGAAAAAGCAGTTAGTTATGCATGTGAAAAAACGGGTTGTGGCAAATACAATCCTGCCTACATGAGCCTGTGACGAAAAAAAAAAGCATAAAAGAGATATGAATTGTCACGGATTCGAACTGGCGCCATTCTGATTGTCAGCATGACACACCAACCAACCGAGCAACTTCCCCTTCGTTTTCAGGTGCTATTCATTGAAGCAATGTGGATAAAAAACAGCCAAAAAGCTTTTTGCCAAAAAAAAAAAGATCATGCGTCTATGTTTTATCATTAGCCAGCTGATGCGCTTTAAAAATTATTTGTAAACCATGGAATTTGATTTAGGAATGAGGAAGATCTCGCATAGCGATTGAAACAAACATTCCAGAGAAATAATATATTAGATTGAAAATCAATGTTTTTATTTTTGAAAGTTGATTCAATTTCCCATAGCACGCTGCTTTAACCGTTACGGCTTGAATGCCAGCACATGTTTTTCTTTTAATCAAACACTTAAAATTCAAAACCAAAACCAGTTGAACTGAATCCGTTTTTTAGGTGTTATTTTTCGAAGGTTGAAAAATTTCAAATTTTTCCCGACGAAAGCAGATGATAAGAAAAGGATTTCTTATTTTTAAAGTTGATAATAAATTTGATGTTTTACATCATATTCGAATAAATAGTTTAAGGTTTACTGGGTGAGACTCGCAATTTCAATTCGGCAGAGTAGTTTTTTTATTGATACAAAAGGTTGAACACTGCTAACCGCAAAATCTACATTTCAGCATACAATGAAGAGTTTTTCTGCGCAAAAAAGATTCACTTGAGGTCTGAATTATTTAATCCAATATTTCTTATGCTTACAATATGCTTAGTAATCTGAACGGAGTTAAAGCTATAAAAAAAAAGAAAGAACACCGTTTGATTAATAGTCATTTTATCTTAATAATAACTGTAGCCCTGCATAAAAGAGTTAAAATGCCAAGAAGCATTCCTGTCACGTTTATGTTATTGCCTTACGTGTGTTATCTGTTGTAATGAGTATTGTGAGGCTCTGAAAAGTTAAGCACCGACTCTGACAAGGTTTACCTCTGTTTCGGTAAATAGAGAGCGGTAATTGGTGCTAAATTGAGTTGAAAGCTTTCTTAGTAGTTTTCAAAATTTTTCCTACTAAAATCCGAGCCAATAATCGTCTATCTTTCACTAAACTCCCCTAAAACAGGTAAACATAGTCAAGGTCACAGCTCAACTAACCAGAGCTGCACTATACATGTAATGCGTAATATTAATCTGTAATGCGGTAATATTGTTCTAAATTAGCTATTATGGCGGACCCGAAGTTCAGCTAATTTATGGCCGAACGCTCTACCAAAAAAAAAAAACTTATCAATAAAACCGAGCAACTAAGCCCAGTGCTTTTGAGCTTTATTTAAAAAAAAAAATCGCCGGAAAACGATGCAAAAAATTGAAAATTGTTTTAGTTTTTTTAATTTAAAGAAAAAATCCGCATAAGAACTACAGGCTGCATCAAGGTTATGCAAGAGCAATGAGCGTTTCCGAAAAATTGATTTTTCGACCATTAGGTCCGATGTTTTCATTAGCCGGCTCGATAAGCTTTTAAATGAAGGGTAAATCAATGAAATCGATCAAAAATTTAGGAGGATCTCGCGTAGGAACAAAAAACAGTCTACAGAAATAAAATATAAGTATCTCGCATACCAACTGCAAAATAATCCACAGAAATAGTATATCAGATAAGATATTGAAGAGAAGTGTTTCCGTTTTTGAAAATTTATACAATTTGCTATCGCAGGCTGCTTGAACCGTTATGGCTTGGATGGCAGCACGTGTTCATCATTTGAACGATCGGTTAAAATACAAAATCAGTTGAACTATGTTCGTTTTTTAAACGCAGCTTTTCGAATGTAGTGAAAATGTGATAGGCTATTTGTTTTTTGCGAAAGAAGAAAAAAAATATTTTACCCATCAAAATGTTAGTAATTTTAATGTTTTACTTCGTATTCTAATACATATTCTTAGGTTAACTAAATGAAAAGCGTAATTTCAATTTGGGGTAGTAATTTTTTTTTTTTTGTCCAAAGAGTCGAAAACTGTCATTAGAAGATCTACATTTTAGTATTCGATTTTTTTATCTGAACAAAAATTACTTCATTGTAGTCCTCAAATCTTAAACCTGATACGTATATCTTCGCTTTAATCATGCTTTATTTTTCTGACCGGAGCCAAAGCTTTAAAAACAAAACAAAAACTTTATAATTTAGTATCCAATGAGCTACAGGTTGCATCAACTTTTCGTAATAGCAAGGAGTGTTCCTATCTCATTTTATTCCCTCACTTGTGTTTCTTACTGTTTATAAGTGTCCATGTAATGCTCAGGGCCCGATTAAGATATCAGGGGCCATATGTTTTTTCGGGGCCCCTGTGTGTTTATTTTACAATTTTACCTTTCGGCAAAAACAGTTTTAGCTTCCGGATTTTAAAACAATTAGCCATTTGGGGGCCCCTAAAAAGTGGGGGCTCTAGGCCATGGCCTAGTTGGCCTATTCAGTAATCAGGCCCTGGTAATGCTTGATATTTGTCTAATTTTTCGATGCAGATCATCCAGGACGGGGGCCCGAACACTCGTTCTTCTGGTTACCAGTTGAACACTCTGCCAATCGAGCTATTCTGCTCTGTCGATCACGGAGCAAGTTAAACTTATAAATTTAACTGAAAACCTCAGTCTGGTTCTTTAAAACAGGTTTTTTAACATAAAAAATAAATTTTAGACTTTGGGTCTATTTTTCGTCAGTAGCCTAAAGGATAAGCTTTAAAATGAGGGACAAATCCAAGAAATCGAAAAAGAATTGAGGAAGATCTCGCGTAGAAACCAAAAACATGCTACAGAAATAATATATAAGGATTCATTCAAAAAAAAAAAAAATACTTTGGGAATTTAACTTTTTACTGCACAGACAATCAAAGTAGTGGCACCAAAAAACTTCTTTTTGGCTGGGGAAAAAATCTAATATAAAATATGATGTTCAAATAACTTTTAGAAATTAAGCAATTTTTTACATTTTTAATGAACTTACAAAGTTAACAAGTTTAAAACTTGATTTTTATAAAATTCTGACATTGATTAGCACCAAATTTGGTAAGAATTGCCAAATGGTCACTAATGCTAGAAGATATTGAACTGTTAGAATATTTAATAATATGCCCACTATCTGCAACACCCAAGGTGTTAGTTTCATAATAAGACGTATGATTCTTTGATCAATTAGCAGGGTTTAAGTTTTGAGTTTAAAAATTCTTAACAAAAAAGATGAAATTGTTAAAAAGTCCTTTTGGAAAATGCTAAAATTCAACCTTAACATCTTTGAAGAAATAAATGCACAATGGGTAATAAACAAAAAATGCTTAGTATTGAGGGATCATTTTTTTTTTTTTTAATTTTTTACCCCAATAATGCATTTATTGGGGGGTCATAATAGCCATTAAGATGGAATATTGTTGAACTTAATAGCAGTTTATACATGTTAGCTAAGATTTATAAATAAGATTAAGTTCAATATCCCCATGCTTGCTTCCTCTCTCGGATTGTGTATCTTTCCTCCCCTTCTTTTTCTTATTATATTAGAGCAAAAAAGCAAAAATGCTTTGTTCCATTTTCACAATTTGAATAGTATTTTCGCATTTTGCGAAAAATGCGACTGTTGCGGAAACCCTGTCAATTAGTCAATTTTGTGTTTAAAGTCCTCCCCCCCCCCTTCTTTGAGAAACTTTTTTATAAAGCAATAAATAGAATGCAAAAGATATCCACAAAAATATTGAGCTTGTATTTATTCGCAACACATATTGTAAATAAATATACAATCTTTATTCTTGTGGATTTTTCTATGTATTTTTGCAATTTTAAAACTTAATTGCTTTCCAACTTTGCTTTTGTTTCAGCCATGTACAGAAGTGTTATTCTTGTCCTTATTTCATGAATTCCGAGATTTGTTAACGCCTCTCATTGTGGAAATGATAAAAGGCATTCAATGCAATAGTGCAAGAGATTTTTTGAGCATTTTGAAAAAAGAAGCTGGTAAGAACTTTAAAATTTAATGGACTAAGTTATTTTTTATATTGCCCTGTAATTGTGTCATGTGTTTAAGTACTCAAGATCCTTATCAAGCTATATTGTGCTGGACAAAGTTTAATTGATAATTTTTGGAAATGGTATTGGTATAGGAAACATAGACACATATATACAAATATATTCTCTGTTTTATTTATATATATTAGGACCATCTTTACTAATAATAAAGCTGAAAAAGTCTGGATCTCTGGATATCTGTCTCTCTGGACGTCTGTGTCTCTGGATGTGTTATGCGTATAGCGCCTAGACCATTCGACTGATTTTCATGAAATTTGGCACAAAATTAGTTCGTAGCATAGGGTGAGCACCTCGAAGCGATTTTTTGAAAATTTGGTTTTGTTCTTTTTCTATTTCAATTTTAAGAACATTTAATGAGCAAATTATCATTACATGGATGAGCAAATTATCACAACATGGATGAGCAAATTATCACAACATGGATGAGTAAATTATCATAACGTGGGAGAGCAAAGTAACATAGCCATATTGGGTGAGAAATTCATCATCCATTATTTGTAAATATACAGGCAAACCAAATGACCTTTTAATTTTCTACTATGGGCAAAGCCGTACGAGTACCGCTTTTCTGTATAAAATCAAAAAAAGATCAGATTACCAATTTTCCTTTAAAAAAAGTAATAAACTTAAATATTAATTTGATAACTAATATTAAATTAATTTGTTAACCCAAATTGGGGACAGAATAAGTAGGGGGAAGGCTATCTTTCTAAAGAACTTCTTTGAGTAAATGGCTCGCATTTGTGCTTTAGATAGGTAAAAACTCCCATCAGACATCTTTATGTAAGTTAGACAATTTGTTGCAATAAACACTTAATCTGCTTGTTTATCAAAACAACGATTGTTACAGCAATATTAGAGATCAAGACCTGAATTTCTCCTTCTGAGTGAGGCACCTGAGCTGTCTTCGATACATTACTGCACTTGGAATTTCAGTTTTGCCAGAGTACTCAAAGCCAAACGAGTGCTTGAGGTTTCTATGTATGCATAATCTTACAATATGTTGATTTCCTGCATCCTGAAAATCCACCGACTGGAACCAGGTTTCAACTTGTGTCTTTGGACATTAGAGGCCTACGTCTAACCACTGTTTTAGCGAATACATGTGCCTTAACGTGCATCTTTTTTTCCTACTTTTATCGTAATTTAAAGAAATCTGAATTCTGTGTAGTCCGTAGTTTTACGTATTTGTTCACTTTTTAATCTTTTTTCTATAGTTTATAATGCTGTTGGACTAGCTGCTTTTGATCTGTATGATGAAGTAGATTTTGATAACTGGTTTACCAATGTCCTTATACCTGAATTAAAAGTTCCTGATACGGGGTAAATATTTGAATAGTTTTCATAATTTATTATCAAAAATCCCTAGATATGCTTTTTCATATGATTTAAAACTATGATATTTCAGTGCAGAAATATTAAGAAAGAACTGTAAATCATTCTATAAAAAAAACCTTTGATAAATAATTTCATTCCTTTTTTTTCTTTTTTGCATTAAAAATAGTTTCTTACAACTTCGAAACATATGCATGCAAATCTTGTTGCTATTTGTGTTTTTTTACATTTCTTTGAGCTTTTAAAATAATTAGAATGTATTATACATGTTTCATGAAGGCCTTAAACATTATAATCATAAGAAAATATTTAATTATTTTTCCTAGCATTAACAATGCAGATTTATCAATGAAGTTTTGAACTATTAGCAGCAGTAAAAATTAATTAGTAGTAGTAATAACAATTAAATTCTGATGTCATCTTTGTAGAAAGTCCTTTGAAAAGTTTTCCACTATAAGGTCAAACTTGTTTATAGTGAGCCTTCATTAAAAAAAAAAGAGGTTTAATGAGCAAAACGGATTTACTTGGTTGATATAGTGCAGGGGTGTTTATGACCCGAAAATTTTGGGCTAACACATTCAAAAACTTTAAAATTATTTGAAAAAAAAAGTTATATAATGTTTTTGTAATGATTTCAATGATTTTTGTTTGCCTATTTGAAGAGCTTGCTTTTATGGGGGGGGGGGGGTAAAGGGGATCAAGCTTCTTCATAGTTTAAGAAAATTTCACTTTTTCTTAAGAAAATTTTGCTGAGTCCACTGGTATAGTGTTAAGTCTATGGAAGCATAACTCTTTTTTAAGAAGCTAAACCTGATTTTAAAAAAAAAAGTCATAGTTTTTACAAGTTAAATCCTTGTACAACTCTGCTACGATAAAGAAAAAAATTAATGTTACAAATTTTGCTCAGCCCCCCCCCCCCTCTTATTTTGTTGTTAATATTTGCAAGAGAGTCTTAAAAGTCATGAAGCTTTAAAACGGGGGGGGGGGGGGATGCATACCAATTCCAGAAAATACAGCTGATTTTTTTTTTTTTTTTTTTTTGTGCTCTCTAAATTTGTGCGATCTTTGCCTCTAAAAATTCTGTGATTTTTGTTATTAACAATTTGTTGTAAAAAAAAAGAAAATGTTCTCCTTTCCCCCTATTTTTTATATGACATTTTTCTGCTCATACGTTAAAATTTGAAATCTTTTTCTGTCCATAGGCATAAATAAACATCTGAAATACCTATTTTTGCTGAATTTGTAAAATCTAAAAATATGTATATCTACCTTTTTTATTGTGGGGGAACCATGTTAATCATATAAACTCAGATTTATTTTTTATAAAATAAACTTTTTTTTTTCAGTTACTATATTATAAGAAGAAGAGTCATATGGCTGATAGGTCAATGGGTAGGAGTGAAAATGTCTCCAGAAATGAGACCTCTTCTCTATGAGATAATAATTCAGCTGTTAAATAATGAAGAGAATCTTGTAGTCCGCTTGGCTGCTGCTAATGCTCTCAAAGTTGATATCCTTTTTGTTATTTATGTATCACTTATTATAACATATAACTTGAATCTGCATGATGTGTGAAGTTTTATATTGTCAAAACTGATACTCCTTACTTGTCGACCTTCTCTTTTATGTCAATCATATGCAAGTTATTTGCAAGAAAAGTCGATATTTGTAATGATTAATCAAGGGTGTTGCCCCTGTAGTGGGCCTGCGTCCAGGAGACCCCATAGCACCTACAGCCTTGAAATTTTGTACAAAATTACTTCAAGCCCAGGTGGTTTGCACCTAGGGTTTTGTTTTTTGAAGTTCAAACTAGTTTTCTTTTTTTTTTTTTTTTTTGTAATTAATTTTTTAAGCTCAAATGTTGTGTAAATTGCCTATTAAAGGGGTGAAAAATTACTTGCATGTATTAGTATTAATATATCGTTGAAAGGGTAGAAATTTCCGCCTTCTATGCAATTTGTTTCAGTGCTCTATCTTAAATACGGCAGGAGTTATTTGCGTTTTTAGCTCAAACTTTTTTAGGCTTAGCTAAAATTTAGGCGCTACTTTCTTCATTAAATTTATCAGTAAAAAGCGAAGGAATTGTCCCACAGTTTTCTTTTTGACACCATTGGAAATAGCGGCTCTTTTTACTTTAGATCTAACTCGACCAATAGTCGAAAAAATGAGCTTTTATCTCCAAAGAGAAAAAAGTTACAAGCCGTTAAAAATAATGTGCAAATAATTTCATCTCCATTAAAATTATTCCATGTTTTATTTGGCGTTGCCATAGTTACGTCTTTTCGATTTGTTTGTTTATTCTTTTTTATTCACAAATTTTAAGGGTTCCAATTTTAACGGAAAATATTAGGCTCAACTCAATTCAAGCATCGAGATAAAGAGCAAAATATATTACTAGAGACTACAAATGTGAAAGCGATTTTTCAAATGTACACAACTGCAGTTTTGCAATGCTCAGGAGCCTTTTAGCCCTTATCACTCTGCAAGTTGGTACAAAATATTTTGAAACCCGAGGAAAAGGTGCTTTTTGTTCCAAAGGGAGTTCATAATGCATTTTTAATCTGTTTCTTTCTAATTGACGATTTAAATTTTTGCAAAGCAATCTTCGTAGGTTGGTGAGCGTTAGCAAGCAGGGGACAGAGCTCCGTAGTTATTTAAAACTAACATTGTAAAATCATTATCAAAAATTTGTAAAGTAACTACATAAAACTCTTTAAAAAATATTATTACTTTCTGGTGCTTTATTTATTTATTAATGGGGGGGGGGGGTGCTCTTTGTACCTGGAAAAATTAGTAAACTTTTCCCTCTCACATAAAGAACTAATTGGGTTTACTTTATTTTAATGTTTTGCCTTAACATTTGTTACCAGTGGATGATTTTGAATTCAACTGTACACAGTTTCTTCCAGTGAGTAAATCTTTCATTTTGTCTGGCAAATAATGCTCAATTGGTTATCATGTAAATCATCTTTTATAGAAAAGTTAGAACTTTTGTTGAATTTGAAATGAATTACACGGAGAATTTAATTGTCATGAATAAAAAGTAATGATGTTAAAGTGAAGTTTCAAGTAGTAAATAATATTAATCACTGCAGTAAAATCTACTATTTGTCTCATAAAATTTGTTTATTCTACTCTCAAAAATGATTTCTTGTTTTGTCATTTTAGTTTCTTGAAAATTTTATTTCATCACTCTTCATTCTCCTGAAAGAAGTCAAAGAATGTGATTTAAAGGTAACTATTTCAAGTAAATGTTTACTAACTTTAATTTTTTGTTCAGATTTTTTTTTATTATGAATTAAAATTTGAAATTGAGATCTCTCTTAGTATAATTTGCTTTCCAATTGCAATAAATTTATAAATTTTGCAAGTTTTGGCTACCTGCTATTAGAAATTATGTAAATGGCTAGCTAATATAAAAATAAATATTGGTAACCTTTATTATAATATTTATTTAATAAGTATATTTTTGTTCATTTTAACAAAACCTTGCAGTAAAAAAAAATTTTTTTCAGATAATTCGCAATAGTTGTTAGAAAATTGTGACAGTATTCATTACACAATACTGTACTTTTGGTACATACAACAGCTGCTTAAGGGACTTTGGAACATCAACGATTCGATAATATTTATTAATTGATAGTAGTAAAATAATGACTCAACTAATGGATAAATTAAGAAGAATAAATTAGAGAAAATGTTTTTAATAAACTTTGCTCTCATGTTGAGTAAAATATATGTACGGAGTGAGACTTCAAATCTGAAATGCTCGGGACCGGCACCTTTCCAGATTTTTATATTCTGACTAGAAAAAATAGTTAAAATTATTGTATCTTGTTATGTTAGGCATGTTTTCTCAATTTTGCTTATTTTCAAGGCCCAAATTTCGTTTTTTCCTTAACCAATTTCTTTGCAAGCATACTTTGGTATGATAAAAAAGTCAAGGATAATTTGCATCAGTGAATGTTGCTTTTTATTATTATGCAATATACAATATGATGACAGTTACAATAAATAAATCATATATTATTCCAATGAGAAAAAAAAGCATTATTTTAAACTGGAATCGGGTGATAAAAGATTGCTGCACAATTGCAGCAAAGCATTAATATTACATATTGCATTTGGCATTGATGAAATGTGAAAAGAAACTATATGCTATGCTTTCAACAAGTAATGGCTGATTGTTAACAATTTCAGACATTCAATTGTTTTTAAAGAATTGATAGAAAATATTTTGGATTAGCGTGAAATTAGCAAGCATAAATCCTTGAGAGGAACAAGGATTAAATTTTTGTGCCAACTGCTTAAAGTTTTAGACACTTATATAGGTTTTTTCCCTTTTAGTACCGAGCATTTATATGAAAAATAGGGTGAAGCTTTGTGAGGGTAAAATTATTCTATTTCTGAAATACATTTACACTAAAAAGAATTAAATAACAGAACTTTTAAAAATATACCATGCATTTTTCATAATGCACTCAAAAGGTCAAAATAACTTTTGTGGGTCAGAAAGGACAATTTAAGAATTCCTGTAGTTTTTGAAAATTCCAAGAAAATGGCACCACAACCGAAGGAAAGTGCGCCTCAAGTCATTTCAAACCAAACTTTCCCAATAAGAAAAATTTGCATGTTTCAACACTCAAAGCTATGGTTGAAAGCTAGATAATGATAATAAGTTCTCTTCATGACTTGAGCCGCACTTTTCTTCGTTTGTGGTGCCATTTTCTTGGAATTTTCGAAAACTACAGGAATTCTTAAATTGTCCTTTCCGACCCACAAAAGTTATTTTGTCCTTTTGAGTGCATTATGAAAAGTGCTTGCTATTTTTTAAATTCTGTTATTTTTGCTTCTTTTTTAGTTCTTTAGCAATGCATTTCTTATTGGTTGTATATTGTATTATAGAGCAATAGGAATTGATCTGCAGTTATTATTGTTATTTGTACTATTTTAATGTTGTTAATTTGTTTACAACTTATTTTATTGTACAAGTTAGAGGACCTGGGGCCCGTACGAAAAGTTACATTTTGTATTTTTTGACTTATTTTTATTTTCACTTCAACTTTCAATATCTTAATTCTACATCTGACTTTGGACATTTTTGCAATTGGAAGTATACATCTAGGACTAACCGTTGCAAAAATAAAGGTCTTGCAGGTTAAAACAGAACACCCTGTATGTATGGAGTACACATAAGGGGTTACATGTTGTTTAGTTGATGAAAAAGGGGGTCGCGAGGTGAAAATGGTTGGTAGCCACTGTCCTAGCACCCAAGAGCCCTTGGTCAGGAAGACTGCGATGGGCACAATAAGCCTTGGCCCCCATGGGCTGTCGTGCCACTGGGTTTTTTTTAATAATGAAATACCTTTCAGTGTATGTGTGACAATTTGAGGTATAAATGTAGTTTTTTGCATTGTATCATAAATGAAGCAATGAATTGTTGATGAATAAGTAAAAAATGTAGATTTTTGCCCCCTTATAGTTGTCTGTTCTCCATGTGTTGTCGTTGATCATTGATCGAATGGGATGTGATGTGCGACCATATGCGGGATCACTTATGCAGTATTTACCTCAACTTTGGGAAAACTGTGGAGATCACAATATGCTGCGATGTGCTATTGTCACATGTTTTGTGCATTTAGTTCAGGTATTTATTGTTGCTATTGAATCATTCTAGAAGCCATCTAACAACTAGAGTTCAATACTTTTTTGATTGTTAAAAACTTAACATTCTATTGTAAAGAACGTTTGAATCAATTCGTTTTTAATAAAATAAGATGTAAAGACAAAAAGATATTGTGAAAAGCTACATTTAGATGCTTGCAATTAATGATTTTGCTTAATTTGATGCTTTAAATTTATTCTCTGTGTATTCATTATTTAATTGCAATGAATTTTTCGCATTCATTCATTAAATTCAATTTGCTTTAGTAAAATGACGTTTTATTTCAAAATAGCTGTAATAATAATAAAATGCTGCTTTTAAAAGCTGCGCATTGAATAAGCTATCAGAAAGTTTTCACGCAGCGGTTGTTTCTTTTTCTTTCTTTTTTTTTTTTATTTTTTATTTATTTATTTATTTATTTTGAAAAGTGAAAATTAAGACTATTGTAAGGAATTCTAAGTACTTGAATGCCTGAGTTTTTACTCTGTTTTAAAAATAAGTAGCTGTTTGTTGCATTTTATGACCAAAAAATTTTATTTGACACTTAGATTTCCAACCCTAGGAGCCAAATTTTACACCTAAAGTTTTGGATTACTTTGAAGCCTTTCTCTCCTGACTCATGTTGAATAAGATCCCCAATGGACCTGAAGGATAAATTTGTAAAATTTTGAAATGCAATTAATTTTGTCCTTAAAAAAGATATTTATTAAAAATGGTACCTATTGAGTTGATTTTGATGCTTAAAAACTTATACTAGGAAGACATCATCATCATGCCCAGATTTAAATTCGTATTTCAAGCACTGCTTTTTCTGTGTATATGTATTTATATAAATCACATTCAGGAGTGCTATCGAACTTAGTTGTTTCTAATGAATGTTATGTAAGGTGTAACAGCACCAGTAACAGACATGCTTAAGACATGGCTCTGAGGTTAACTCAAGTTTCTGAGCATTCTAATGTATATAGACTTTTTAAACTATGTTTTTCTCATGCAGCAACATCTCATCTAACATTTGGCTGCTTAGAAATCCTCTGCATTAGTTAAATTTATTTTTATTTGCTCAATTTCGAAATAAGATCCAACCCCCACTAACAGACACCGAAAAATGTGATGACCTTAACAAACAGGATGAGGAAAGGATGAGTAATAGGAAAACTTCTCTTTTTTTTCTTCAAAATGTGCATAAGTTTTTTATTTTTAGAACTAAAGCCTTATTCAATTCAAATGAACCATGAAACACCAGCTGACCTTCTGGTGGCTGTTTATAACCTTCCACCACTGCCTTGTAAATAACAACAGGTTCATAAAATTCACTCTTATCACACTAGATGCCTGCACTATATTCATGGGCCACAGCAACATCAGTTTTACTCGCCTAAAAGGCAAATTATTTAAATCCAAACTTATGCCTGTCTGTTACTGGTGATCTTACCCTATGTATTTTCTGTATGACATTATTTATTTACACCAATCTTCTTTAGTTGCATGCAATTTAGTTTAAACTGTTATTTTCTTCTTATTAATTATTTTGAATCTTATTACTTTAAACGTGTTGTCATTTTTGATATGTTGATTTGCTTTTAGGGTTTGGGCACACTAAGTGAGAAACTGCATTCTTTTCTCCTTCGGATGATTGCTCTGGCCACTGATGTAACCCAACCTCCCCATGTTTATTTACTCGAAGATGGCCTTGATCTGTGGTGGGCTGTCATTGACAATACTTCTTCTTGTAGTGAGGCGTTGTTAGATTTAGCTGCAAATTTGATACCTTTATTAGGTAAATAATAAATAATTAAATTTGGTATCATTAGATCAAAATTATATACTAAAGTTAATGGGAATAAATATTGTATTTATGCACAAAGATACCTGTAAAATTTTCAGATTTATCTCAAAATATTTGTTTTTATAGTGATTTGTTTCTGATCAGAAAATAGAAATGAAGTGTCTCATCATTCATATGACCAGTATAGTATCAAGACATTTTACCTTGAATGAAAAGGACCTGTTCTGCAGGAAGAAATTACTTACAATTATAAAAAAAACAAAGTTACAATTAACTCATTTAAGTTCTCAAAAATATGCTTGGCCAAGCATTAAAATCTGAAATTTGTTTTATCATGTCTTCACTAAAATTTTCCCTTAGTTTCACTGAAACTTTTCAAAAAATTGAGCAACAGATGTATATATGGCATAGCTGCCGATTGTCCTGATTCCTTTGGGAAGCTCCTAAACTCTTTAATGAAGTAAATATCTCCCGAATTTCCTTCCAGACAGCAAAACTCCTCCCAAAAACAATTTTTCCATGATTAGAATTTCGAAAAAATCTCTTCTGGTCGCAAAAAACGAATATTTTATTTACAGGAGTATGACTTTTTTTATTTAATGTCTGATCATTGTTTAACATGTGCATTTCATTTTCCTTCTTTTTGAAACTGATTTCCAAAAAAAAAATAATGCACTCCCAAATTTTCTCTGAAGTCCTTACATTTTTGCCTGCTGTAAGAAATATTTATTGTCACTTACACTTATATGCTTCTTTTCAAAAAAAAAAAAAATACTGTTTCTTTCATGGTTTGAAGTTGTTGCCCCCCCCCCCCAACTTCAAGTACTTGGTTAGCTATCTCAATTTCAGTATTTCAGGTCCTGCTGGCTTACCGGTCCTTTACAGTCTCAATTTAAGAAATCCATCCTTATATTTTAAAAATCCCTTTTATACTCGTAAATTTTGTCTCTAAATTTAAGCAATCTCCACTAATGTAAAACTAAAAAAATCTTTTTTATACTTTAACTTTTGTCACTAAATTTATTCTTGTGAGTTCTCCCTAATTTTACATTTAAGTCTCCTTAGTTTTCATCTTTCAACGTTGCCAGCTATAATATAGTATTTAGATCTTCAGGAATAGATAGAAACATTAGGTATGTTGCAAGAATATTTCTGAGAAGAATCCTTATAATTTGTTTAATACTAAAAATGTATCACTATTCAAAGAGAGAAATGTTGCTTCGTGGTATGTAAAAAAAATATGTTGCTGATCTTCCAGGATATGATGCTGAAATTTTTATGGAAAATGATAAGCAATGATGTATTACTAGATTCAGGGAGATAGCATGGGTGAAGGGGATATCAACCCCCATAATCTTTGGTTTTAACACATGTATTGTCAATCTTGATGCAGTAGTTTATTTGCATGTATAATATGCAATATACTGCACTGTTTTAACCACGTCCCCCTTCCCCTTAGAATATTCTGGCTGCGCTAGTGATTGAATCTAATCACCTAATTGTAAAAATTATTGGTTAATGTTAGCTTATTAACTCAGTTGCGTAACTTATTCATTTAAAAGTTTGAAAAACAGAACTTACTGAAATGCATGAAAGTTATGACAATCCTCTTAGCATACAGCATATTGGAAATATGGTCTTATTAAATTTCTGTATGATGGCAGATTTGCAGTGAAAGTAAGCTAACTGAAGGTAATAGATTATTTAAGGTAACATCAAAAAAGGGATTCGGAAGAGTAGTATTTAAATTGCTGTATTTCATTAAATAAACAATGAGCTGGAATATATTTTTATGTGCACATTCCTTTGAAGATTTTCCGCTCTTCCACTTTGCTCGAGTTTCCTCTTTTTCCCTCAGAAATATCATAAATATCATACCTGAATATAAATTTTTGATTGACAACTATTTCATGAAATTCCTACAAATGTACTGTTATAAGATTCTTTTGTAATTTCAAAAAACTTTTTTCTTTTTGGCAAATATCTTTCTGGATATTACAGATTTTTTTATTATTAGGTACATAAAATCAAAACTCGTTAGAATTATTTATGCTGATTTTTCAAATCATGTGTTTTGATTTAACCTATTTTTGATTTTGTTTTTAATGGAATTGGTTTGAAATTCATAATTTATGTGCATTTTAAAATAATATCGAATGATAAGAGTTCTGCGTATTTCTATTTGACTTTGATAAAACTTGCATCCATATTTTTAAGTGACAACTGTTTGAAATATTGTGATTTGGTTACAGAATACAGTAGTGAAAATCTACGTATCACTCTACAAATCACAGAAGCCTACATAATCTTATCCCCTGAAAGTTTTTTAAAAGTAAGTAAACAAATAGGATTTATTGTATTGAACTTTTGGTGAATTATTGTGAAATAATCGTAGAATGATTTCTTCTTATCAGCAAAAGTTTTTCTAGTGCAATTTTCGCAAATTCAACTTGTACTTTCTTTCTTTCTCTTTTTTTACTTTCTTCTATATCTAATATATAGAAGAAAGTATTGGATTCGTGCAAATTTTCGAATTTCGAATTTTGACGGATTCGAACGTTTTGAGGTGTGCTGAGTCCATTTCGACCATTTTTGGAAAATGTCTGTCTGTCTGTATGTGTGTGTGTGTGTGTGTATGTGTGTCACGTCTGTGTGTGACCAGTTTTTTGTGGCCGCTCTACAACAAAAACTACCGCATGAAATCGAACGAAATTTAGTACACATATGTGCCCCTATGTGAACTTGTGCCCATTAGTTTTTGGCGCGAATTCCTCCAAGGGGGGTGGAGCAATAGGACGTTTTTCGAGTTACGCGTGCTTGCTATTCCTCAGGAAGTAACTGGCGGAATCAAACAAAATTTGGTCCATATGTTGGTATTAACAGGAACAGGTGCTGATTCAATTTTGGTGTCAATAACTCAAACGGGGGTTGAGCTATAGAACGTTTTTTGTCGTCAATTGTGACTGCTGTATCTCAAGAAATAACGAATGGAATCAAACAAAAATTTTTTGACAAGTAGCCCTTAGTGGGTATAAGGGCTGATTTTATTTTGGTGTCAACAGCTAAAAAGGGGGGGGGGGTAGCGCAATCACCCGTTCTTTTTTTCCATTTTGAGTGCCCTATCTCAAGAAGTAATGCTACGTTCTGGTTGAAATTTGGAATATATGTGAATCCATATGTAAACAGGCTTTGGTTCAATTTTGACGCCGATCGCTCCAAGAGGTGATGATTTTTTTTTTTTTTTTTGCGAATAAAAATATTTTTATTAATGCAACAATAAGAAAGATGAATCGTAATAGATTGTCGTCTGCGTATTTCTCGTGATTTTAATTGTATGGAAATGATAGGAAATATTATCTCAATGATTTAAAATTTTTAACTGTTGCCATCTTATGTTTGTTAACAAATAAAATATTTGTAATTAATTCAAGCAAGGCTTTTAAAATAACTTTCAATTTTCGCTCTTTGCTTTGCTTTTGCAATAATTCAGACATTGGGATGGTCGTCAAGTTTTTGCATGTGTAATTTTGTTTTTGTTGGGAATATTGCTTCCTCGTCAAGCATGGGGAGGGATCAGGAAAAAAAGAAAAATATAGAAGAAAGTTTCGTGATGGCCATAACATACTAGTTTTTTTTTTTTTTTTTGCTGCAAAAATGTTTAGACTTTCTCTAATATTTCAAACTTTGTTGTGCAACAACTTTAAGTTTTCACTTCATAACCTGTATAAAAACTTAATTCTCTACACCTTGATTAACCATGTTGACATTTTCCATTTTCTTAGCTAAGTTGAGAAGCAATGCATTTATGTCTGTTCCAGTCGATATTAAATGTTTTCATATTATTTAAAATTAGACGTTACATCTATTGAGTTGCATTTACAGCAAACTCCCGATTATCCACGGAATAGGGCGGCATGGTAACCGGGGATAATTTAAAACTGTGGATTTTGCAAATAATAGGTAAAAACGATGCTAGAGTATACAATAGCTAAAAAATATGAATAACATTCGCACATACATTTAAATTATAGCTAAAGACAAAAACATGGAATGTAAAAAATATATACAAAAGCTAAAAACAAACAATAGCACAATCATAAGTTCAAGAAACATTCAATTACAGTAGGGGCCGCTTAATGTGATCACAGTTAATGTTATCATTCACTTAATGTTATCAGAATCACAAAGTCCCAGAACAGTTGTTCATGATTATGCGTTAAAAAAAGTTGGATATTGTAATCAGTGTCTTCCTATATTGTGATCACTTTTTCATAAACTTTCGGTTTTTTTCCCCATTTTTACTCCTCAATCAAAAGAAATACAAAGGCAAATCTTGACAAGTAGCTTCTGGGAAAACAAGTTCTCTTCTTATCAGTGAAGCAGAAAATATTTTTACCCTGCTCAGTCAACACTAAAAACTTAACTCTAAACGATCAAACATTTTAGAGCATGATGATTTAACTGTCAAATTGACATTTTAAAACGCTTTGAAAAAGTAACGGTGATAAGCAGTCTTGAATAATATAAACGAACGCGCAAATGTTGTTCGCAGAAAGGTTTTGGCTTTGCAGACATTTTTTTCAGACTGCTCACATTAATTTAAAAAAAAAAAAATAATAATAATGGGAATATTTAAAAAAATCCCAGTTTATTTCTGTTAAAGCCTTTCTCCAAAAGCCTTTTAAAGCACATGCGTGAAAAAAAAATAATTGTTTCCGCAGTTTTCTTCAGTTGGTGAAAAATAAGCACAAACTACATTTTATTATAAAAAAAATGAATAAAATAAATGATTTAAAGCATTTTTTTTCTTTGTTTTTTGTCTCTTTCATATTTGAATATAAATTTTATTCTTCATTCAAGGGTGAGTTAGATGAAATAATTATTTGCAGAAAATTTTAGTTAGAATTAGAGTATTCGCAAAAAGCTTTTCATTTTATATAAGTCTGCTGAAAAGTTACAGAAATGTTGCAGAACAACTAAACATTGCTCAGCCATTACTTTGTAAGTTACTAAAAATCGTGGCCACGAGATTTAAAACAAAGTGAAGCTAAATGGAAATTTAAACCACAAGCAAAACCATGCTGAAAGAGATGGTGAAGTTGAATCTGCTTTGAAACTGGTTTGAGAAAGCAGAAGATCTTGCTTTTAAAATGGGCAAAAAACACTTTGTATCATCGGACAGATGGTTTAACCGATGGAGAAAAAAGCTATTCCATTCTGTTAATTTGGTAATTTATAATTTGAAACTGCATTTAGTAGAGTCACTGTAATTTTAATTTGCAGTTGCAAAAATAAATACTTTTTAGTTTTGAAAAAAAAGCATTTTGTGTCTCCTGGATCCTATTCGGTTATTGTTATCAGTTAACTACTGTTATCCGATTGTATTTGTCCCAAAGTGATCACATTAGGTGGCACCTACTGTACTATAATATTAGTACATACCATTTAAAAAAATGTGATAAGACCAGCGAATGACCTGACTCCCCATAATCGGGAGTTTACCATATTTGTTAAAAAGTTTTCAAAAATACCTATGTTTAAGTTCATGATATTTTTCCAATAGTATGAGATTAAGATATTCATTTTGATTAGTCAATATAATGAAACCTGTGTATAACGATACTGTCTATAACAATAACATGTCTATAACAATATATTTTTTTTGGCCCCAGCAAAATGTCCGCATGAACAATCAAACTTTCTATAACGATAACCTGTCTGTTACGATATTTTTTTTAGGTCCCAACAGTATTGTTGTAGACAAGTTTTACTGTATTAATGTATTGAATAGTTCTAAAGCTTCGTCACTAATGGAGATTAACCAAAATAGTTGATTTCAGCATTTCTTTGTATTCCTATCAACAACTTTCATATACAACTCAAAACACTGTCTCCAATTTTTTCAAAAATTATCTTGAAGTTATAAATTTTGCTAAAATTTACGAAATTATTTGTTTTGCATTTTATTTATTATTTTGTGATTAAAATCTTATTTCTACATCCACCACGTTTGATGAATTACTGTACTATAACTCATGATTACATATGTAACTGGTGTTCAATTAAGAAGCAGAATTGTGAATTGCTTTAATAACAAGCACAGAGACCGACAAATATTGTAAAATCTTCGAAGTAAGGAAAACATTTTTGTGTACTATTTCTTTGAGTTTATAAAAAAATTCAGTTTAATATAGCTTCTGAAATTTTTTTATTCTGAATAAAGAACTAGTTGTCAAGGTAGTTTTTTTCGTTTCTCGAGATTTGTCAGGTATATAGTGTAAAATTTTTTTTTTTTTTAAGTAAGTTGTTTTAAATTATATTTTATTCAGTCATGTTGTTGAATTAATTTTACTGCCTTTCTAGAAATATGGCCAAAGTTTAGTTGAGACATTCCAGTCAATAATGAAAGATTTGAAGTGTGAAGGAATCATATTAATTTTAAAGGTAAGTTTCATTGTTTTTTTTTTTTTTTGACTTTTTTAAATATTTATTTTTTTAATTTGATGTTTCTATTTAATTTCACTGATTAATTAAATCCATCATAAAAACCATAGTTGCTCAAAATTGGGTAAGAAATTGATTCAGTTTATGATTTTTGGCTATGTTATTTGATGCATTAATTTAAGCGGCCAAATTGTTACAAGAGTTTCTAAATCAAACAAAAAAAAAAAAAAATCAATTCCTATTTTGGAGGGAAGAGCAAGAAGTGTCTGAGAAAAAACTTTGATAAAGTGCAAAATTTTAAGTTTTGTATTCTTTGAATAGCATCAACAGAAGTATTTGTCCAAAATGAAAAACAAAAATGTGTGTTTTAGGTTATTGAAACTGTTTTTGTGGTGTTTCCAGAAGATGGTCCTGTACTATTTCAACCCATACTGCCTTTTGTTTTGTCATTAGTGTTTCAAGAAGGGGTAAGCTGATAGTTTTAAGTAAGAATTCAGCTCATTATGTATGTACATTAAGGTTATGAATTAAAATCTTAAAATTGTTTTGCATTTTCTTAATTTCCTGTAGTTGCTGATGTTGAATTTTTGTGTCTTTATTACGAAAAAACTATTATTGCAATTGTCTCTAAAAAAAATTCCAACAACAATCTGTTTCAAGTTTAGTGAACTGAGCTAGCCTGTAGGAACCAAAAAAGTAGAACCATATGTGATAAAATGACTAATAAAAAGGGCGTTAATAGTTTTGGCAAAACGTTGTTTAAAATTATGTATGGGTGAAAGAGTGATAATCCATCCCCTGAAATCTAGAATAGAATAGATCCCATCCCCTGTTTTGCAAAAGACTTTGTGGTGGGTCGAAGTCTTGATGGAACAATTCTGATCTCTGCAATTTTAGGACTTTACTGTGGAAAAATGAATACTAGTTGGAGACTGCGGCAGATACAGGGAGAGGGTCATTAGGGTCATACCCCCCCCCCCCCAGGGTGGTTCAAAAATACATGCAAAAAAAAGTTTCTTCTAGATAACAAGACACCCCTCAATATTTTTATACTTGTGGATAATAATATTTTGGAAGAATTTCAGCTTCCTATTTCAACTGAAAGAGGATTCAGCCCCCTCCCCCAAACTTCATAAATATGGGGAGGGGTGATGAAAAAATACATTGTGTAGTGGAAATGGGTCAGTTATCAGTGGGGGAGAAATTTAGGACTAGTCCTCCATTAGGCAGAGTGACAAAAGAGACCACCATTTCGAAAGAAAGAAACATGATTAAGTTGTCAAAGTGAAGAAAAAATAGGCCGATCATATTAAAAGTACCTCTGCAATAACTTCAGGACATCACAGAGTTTGGTGATTACTTAGAATAAATAAAACAGACTTACCCCAAGGTAGCAAAATTCAAAAAAAGAACACAGAATTTATTTTATGCAGCATCCAGTTATTTGTTTTGATATCAATCTTATTTCTGAAGAGGGAGCTCCCGGATAAATACATGGTACAGAACTTTTCTGAACCCACAATTTTAACATCAAGTGAAGATTGGAGCATACTGAGTTCAAAGGGAAAAAAGTATTGCCTGTCCTTAAAGATATTACTTTAATACAGGGGAGAGGGGATGTGAGATAACGACGGCAATGCACTGCGTGACACCCGGACACACGATCACATTCAAATGATGAATTTGCTTAAAACGGGTGCAACAAGGGTCACAGATACAACATCAATATTCACGGCGTGAAACAGGAGATCATCAAATGGTAAACGAAGCGTTTGGCTCACTTCAGTAGGCAAAATGGGCTCAGATGCCATCGTGATCGCTAGGACTTACGCTCATAGCCTTATATGCATTTCCTTCGTAGGATCGCTGATCTCAATCGCAGTTTCCCCAGTGTGGGCCTCGGACATCTGATTCTTTAGTAGATTGGAAAACTTATATGAATAAAAACACAATGATGCAGACATAAACAAAAAAATGCTGCTATCTTTTCGAATCTTGACTATTTAATACATCCTGAATGGAAAATACGGTTACGGCATGCACCGTTAATGTTGTTTAATTACAATTTCATATGATTTTTATTCACATCTCTGCATTCGTAGAAGATGGAAGGAGATTATCATCGTCCGCCTTCGTGCCCTTCAAATTCAGGTGAAACGATCAGCGCACTCCAGACGCACGTCTGTTCATCTCTCGATCTAGACTCTAACTAACTGCCTAAATCTCGTACATGCAGTAGCAAAAACGACGCGGTCGTGTGAATATGAACGTATCAGTCTGCTGCGCCCTATGCACAGCCAATAGGAGACTGGAAAAGTGACATTACTAAACATTGACCACGCCTACAGCCAATGGGCGAAAAGGCGTCAAAACAACAACGTAGCGGGGAGAAGAACGCAAAACATGGCCACCAAAATCATGGAAAATGCCATTACATAGCAAAATCTTAAAAAACAAATTTGAAAGGAAAAAAATGCAAACCAATGCAAAAAGTATGTGATAACAATATCACACATTGAACTTAAAAAACAATGCTACATATTATAATATACGCTAGTAATATGCATATACATTGCAATAAAATAATTATTTACAAAAAAAAAAGCTGGGAAAATTAAATGTTTCTAAATTTGTGACATTTTCTATGCTACGGATAATGTTAAATTGAGGGCTCATTGAGCACCCTCTTAAAATTTGAGTAAGAAGCTAAAACTTCTGCAGCATTAAATAGGGAGCGTTCTGAAAAAAAGTTTTTTTGAATCACCTTACCCTCTCCCCCCAACGGTCTACACAATAATAAATCCTCATTGTGTTTTAACAATTCATGAATAAAATAAAAGATTGCAGCAATATTTTTAATTCATTCAAATAATATTTGAAGTATTACTTTTTTCATTGCCTATGAAATTAATTAGTAACTTTTTTTCTACTAGGTGCATTATTTCTGTTTAATTTGCTGCTTTTTATTGCCAAATAAGCAGTTTCAGAAATTTTTGGCACCTAAAACTAGGTTTGTTAGTAGGGGAGAAGATCTGTATCTGCTCCTGGTCGGAGATGCAAAAGAACATAGATTTTGAGCACTAGAAATGAAGCCGGTAATTTTATGAATAAAGTAGGATATTAGACCAACATTGGTTGGTTTAAAGAGGGAACAAACTCTATAGGTTTGCACTTGGCTATCAGTCCTAAAACATGATTATATGAAACTTCTTCGGACAATATCCTTTTAAAAAAACTCTTGTACGCCCTCAGTAACAGGCTTAAGTCAAATTGAACAAATGCTGAAAATATGCTTGCTTAAAGAATCTTTTTTTTTTTCAGTGGATGTCTAGCAAGAAATAAATAAGCAATACTAACTCATTTAATCAAACATTATTATGAATTGTAAGATAGGTTAATTGGTAAGATCATTTTATTTCTGTATAAGTTGTGTCCAGCATGCAAATTCCATAACTCTTTAAGGTCCCTTTTTTTTAAAAAAGAAAGTTTTTCCTTCTTGAATCCAAAGCAATTCAAAGTGTAACTGAAGAGTATTAAGAGTCATACAAGTATCCTAGGATCGTGTTTAAAGACACGATTTCAAGTCTGCAAAAATTATATATTAGATTAAACATGTTGGATACTACCTGAGATACGACAGCAATGGTGAATTTTTAATGTTGGACTGAGTCCGACGTAGAACCATAAAGGGTTTAAAGAAGTGGGTGCACTCACACTCGGTAATTAAACGGGGGAAATTTATTTTCTTATTCACAATACAAGATGAAATCCCGATCTGTAGGTCATCTCATTCCGTACTTCACTCGTAAATGGAAGATATTACTGTGTGTGCTGTGTGCTTTGATCTCAAAATACACATTAGGGAGCTTGGTTTTGATAAATAAAATATTGAAATTAAGTTGCTCTGAAGCGATGAACTACTTTTAACTTACATTGACAAATTCATTGTTGATATATCTTGAGCTGATTTTTTATATACAAAGGTTATATTAATTGCAAAATTATACTGTAAGTAAAAGACATAAGTATTGAAACTTCTCCTGCTCAAGAAAAAATGATGTTAATATTGGAAAAGTATCGTCTCTCAAAAAAAAAAATTACAACTTGCTATGAATCTAAAAATATATATATATAATAAAATAATACACACAATACAAAAGAAACAACACACACAAAAGGATTTCTCCAAAAATAACATGCAAAAGACCAAATTTTTTGAAGGTGAAGGACTTCTTAGACAATTAGAGGAGGTGTACTGTGCATTGTTTACACCAGTACCAACCTGTGTGTATTCAGAAAGAGTATTTTCAACTCTTGGAAGGTTGAGCATTAAATGAGTCCCAGGCTTTGAGACAATACAATAGATGCATTATGTTTTTTACTGTTATTAATTTTTAATTATGACATTTGTTCCTTCATTTTATATTTGTTCAAAATACATTTTCATAAATAATGCAATTTTTGTACAAAATTATGAAATGTGGCAACAAAACTATATGTCTGCAAGCATTTTTTAAGAAATTTAAAATACTGGTATTCCAGTATCACATTTAAAAAACACTGAATATCAGTATTGAATTTTTGGTCCAGTAGTGCAATCCCTAGTCATAACCCAATATACATATATAGTGCATACATATTACATACAGTAGACCCTCATTTTATGCAGGATTTATGTTCTATGGAAATGCCGCGTAAATTGAGACTTAAAAATAGTGTTAACATGGAGGTTATATTCTGTAGATGAAAAAAAAAATCCATTCTAGTAGTAGATAAATATTTATTCTAATAAGTTTAATGTGTACTTTTTCCAATACATACGCACAGTGTGCATAAAGAAAACAGGCATTAACTTAGTGCTTATTAAAAAGAGCTGTTTATATTATTCTTTTGGCATACAATAAAAAAAAATTAAAAAATCTGTAACTCTTTGTGGGGCATTAACGCTTTCATGATCACTTTCTTAATTTCCATGACGGGATCTTCCTTACTTGATAAATCAGATCATTTGCTATTGTCCAGAAATGGCTCAAAATTTTCAGTATGAAAGCTTTGACTTTTGTGTCATTTATGTTCTCTTTGGGTTTGTTCTCCCTTAGTCACTTCTCAGAGTTTTTTCTGTGAACTCTTAGTTGTGTCAATTTAATAACTTTACTTCTGGAAAGAGCTCTGGAACCAATCGCAAAAAATGTCTCCAGTTGCCCAAGCTCGCTTTTTGGCAAGTCAAAATGCAGTTTATTACCTGTTATCTGCAATCCCAGGAGTTGGGATTTTGAAAGAGGGGAAAATTTTATCTGTTTGCAACGCCACATCTGCATAAAATCAAAGCTCATCCGAGTAAAATAAAATAAAAGTGTCAAATCTTAAACCGCATGTAATCGAAACCGTGTAAAATAAACTTGCATAGAACGAGGGTCTACTGTAGTATGTTTGAATTCATTCAGTATCCTTAATTTGCTACGTTTCATTAAAATAAAATTTTCATTTCTGTCTTTTTTTTAGGAATTGCCAATTTCATTAACTTTTTATCTATCTGTTTTATCAAGAGTGATAATGCATAACCAAGCGTGTTTTGGTCGAGTTCTTCAAGAATATGCTAATGAATCTCAAAAAGATGTAAGTATCGAATACTTCCATAATCCAAGCACGTTAAATAGCACATGTTCAACAATCACATGTTTATTTGGCTGACATGAATGCATGGGCGGATTTATAGGGGGGCAGAGGGGGGCAATGTCCCCCCAATTTTGGGAGAACTTTATGTAGTAACAACACATCTTCCAAAAATTTTTAAAAAATATATTGTTTTTTCTTTTTTGAATATTTCAGAAGGGTATGGGGGATTTATAAGGGGGGGCATAGGGGCAATGCCCCCCCCCCCCAGTTTTGGGAGGACTTTATATAGTAACAACGTATCTTCCAAAATCTTAAAACAAAAAATCATGACTTTTTCTTTTTTGAATAGTTAATGAAAATGAAGAGAAAAGCGAATCTCCTTTTCTGATGGGAGAAAAGAAAAGGAGAAAAAACCGAACATTAAATACAAATAAAACAACTGTCACTGGGGTGCTAGAAATGTGTCTAAATTCACTATTTTGGACTGAAAACCATTTGGGCAAGTATATGAATGAAAATATAGGCTAAACGAGCTTTACATTAAGCTGCAACACTTATAATAATTGACGATTATTTAGACAAATTAGAACCTGAAGCAAAGGGGGGAACTCCCCCCGCCCCCATTCGCGCTAACAGAACGATCTACTCCTTATGATTTGTGTCCACATTTCAAGTACATTTGTGCATAATATTTATGTTCTTAGTAGATTAATTAGCCCTTTAAGAAATTCTAAAAAACATAGTTTTTTTTCCTTCCTTCTCTCTCTCTCTCTCTTTATCGCAAACTGAATAAATTTCAGTTATCTGAGTGTTCTGATTAAATGAATCTTTTTACTTAGAGGGAGAGTACAATTTTACTTACTTTATAAATACTGTTTAAAAAGTAAGGTTAGTCATAATCATCTAAGTCTAAGTGAGTCAGTCCTTGCCATTAATTGCAATCTAAATAATTGAGTCATCAAAAGTTTTGGAAAATTTTGCTGATATTTTATAAAAGTCTATAAAAACCTAACAAAGATAGGTAAAAATCCTTCAACCGTAAAAACTGGCGAATTTTCGTAAAAATTACAAAAAATCAAGCAAAAATTTACAGGTAAGAGTGAATTACAAACAGGGCCGAATTTGCCTATAAGATAAACAAGCTATTACTTAGGGCCCCTGCTTTGAAGTGGGTCCTAAACTCCCAAAAAAATTCATGATTCATTCCTTAAAAAATGGAAATTGCTTGAAAAAACTAATTTTGTTTTTAAGTGCTTGAAAACCTTGAATATTTTGAAACATGTGACTACAAACCTTAAATTTAAAAATGTCTAACAAATGGTAGAGAAGGAGGAATGCCAAAATATGTCAAATTCAGCTCCTTGCCACATTCCTGTATTAAAAATGTAAAAATCATGGCTCTCACGTTTGTAACATTATTTGAAATAAATTTTTGTGACTCATATGTTTTATATCTAGTTATTCAATCCCGAATGCAGTAATTTGGAAATTCTTTTGTATTGATTGCTTTTATCTTACTTCTTTTGCATATTTTCTATCTGTTTAGCATGGAAAAAAATATACAATACACTACTTCTATTTCTTTTCTTGTTTTCTGCCCCACTTGCAATTGAAGAAAAGTTGCTGTCATAAGAAATCTATGGTTATTTTTTTCTTTTAAATTTAAAATAACTATTTCTCAAAGTTAGAACAGGACTGTAAAAATTTACAATCAAGTACTAAAATATCAGAGACTGGAAAGTACAAATGAAGTGCGTTAAATAATTTTATTTATTCTAGAGTCCTTGAAAATAATTAGATAAATCTTTGAAAATCCTAAGCAAAATGGGCTCCAATTACGTCTACTGCATATTATTAATCTTTTTAGCCAGGGAAAAAAATGATACACTACCTCTATTCCTTTTCGTTTTCTGCACTCTACTTATAATTAAAAAAAGATTGTTGTAATGAGAAATCTAAAGTTTATTTTTCCTTTCAAACTTAAAATGGCTGTTTCCTACAAAGTTTGAACTGTACTGTATAACTGTAAAATCTAGTTATCAATTTCTTGTCTATCCAATTAACCTCTATAAGGCTTCAAAATGCAGAATTTTATATCCATTTTACAAAATTTCCTGCGGAGGAAAAACCCCCGGCCCCCTGAAATTGGATATATTCTATTTCCCACTTAAAAGGGAGCCCTGCGTCACTCTCCTGATACCGGCTCCCTCTCTTAAGGTCAATTCAAAAAGGACAGCATGAAAACACACATTAAATGAAGACAACACACAAAAAAGTAAAGCATGGACTTATGCATCACAGGAAACAGACAAAAACATGGGAGTGGGGGGGGGGGCAATAAAAATGTTGCTAAAAAAAAGTCCTGCCCCCCCCCCCCGGAACTCAGTCCTAAATCCGCCTATACATGGATGAACTTACTTAGTGCTTAGTTTTTAGCATTTTTAAATGAAATTTCCTATGTTTACCAGTATAGTCAAACCCTGTTCGCATGAAATACCTGTTCGATCCCATGCAGAGGTGGATCCAGGGGGGGGGGGTGTAATCCAAAGGGTCCAGGGTCGCAGATTCAAGCCCCTCCCCCCCATGAGATCTGAACTTACACCAGATAAAATTTAAGTTTCAGATATATTTTTTACTGCAACACTTTTGCGAATTTAAATGTGCATTATGTTATATATATACCAGAGGTGCCCCCTTCCTCCTAAGAGCAAGGATGTACCCCCCCCCCCCTCCCCCTAAATATCATAGAGATTCTCCAAGAGCAATAACACTGCAAAAAAAGAGTAAAATTCCCTTCAAAGCAGCCCTTCCTAAAAACTTCAATGGCGCAGTCTGCGCCATGACCCAACCTCTAGGTGGCCACCCCTGCTATATACACTATATATGTAGTGGCATATTAATTTAACAGGGTTCGTATGGGTCATGGAAATCCTGGAAAGTCATGGAAAAAAAATTACAAAATTTCAGACCTGGAAAAGTCATGGAAAATTGAAATTTTCATTGAAAGTCATGGAAATTTATTTCAAGTCATGGAAAAATGTCCTGGACAAAGAGAAAGGAACAGTAGCTAAAGGAGCATTTGAAATCTTGAGTGATCTAACAGTATAGCATATAAAAGCTATTAAAAGTGGAAAATTGAACGTTCCAAAAATCAAATCGGAATTTTGAAATCCCTTTACATCCACTTCTGCAGCAGTTGTTTGCCATTTTTTGCGATGTGATTTTACTGCCTGGACATCACTTATTTTGAATTTTCTGTTATTTTCAATACTTCTTATGTTTCATATTCTGTAGTAGCAAAATTTCACATTCTTAGTTTTGCCATGCCCACTCAAAAAAAAGCAATTCAATTGCATGCAAGTTCGATTCCATCACTCGTAAGGACTTTATTATTAAATTTATCAGAGTTTATCTTAATTTGTTGAATGTTTTGAAAATAAAGATCTTAAGTCAGGCGATAGAATACAGAAAAAGAGGAATTTTTAATGCTCTAAAACAGTAGTGCCCAACATACGGCACGCAAAACTAATCCATGCGACCCACTACTATGTTCAATGTCGGGAATTAAACGTATTCTGGAATTTCTGAACCTATTAATTTATATGCATTTGAAAATATGCAAATTTGTAAACAAAACAAATATACTTTTGTATCAGGAGATTGATTTATTACTGACTAATTTTTTTCAAAAAAGACCTGGTTTAGAAACATAAAGAACTAAACTATGTGGCTTTACTTTAAAGAACCAAAATACTGTCAAGTTACGTGGATGATTAAAGGCACTGTTGACTCTAAAAAGTAACTTTTGAAGCAAATTTATTGAATCTTAGTGATTACTCATTCAACCTTTGTCCCATTCAATTTCATTCTGCCTGTTTAAAAAAAAAATCAGACATTTAAGCATCATCATATTCGTTTTACTGCATTTTTACTTTACGAAAATTTATATGATGAAGACAAATAAGAATAGTTTAGTTTTTTAAGTGTGCACTTATATTTTTTCCATTACGAGTAAGTGCTTCAATGAGGCTGTGACATTTATATAGACGTTTTGCTAATGCTCATTTCCAAATATTACCAAGTTTGAGATTAAATAGTGCTATTCTCTTCGTGTAAAGAGGTCATGAAAATTTTCATTGAAGTCATGAAAAAGTCTTGGAAAAGTCATGGAGTTTTTTCATCCAAATAGAGTATGAACCCTGATTTAAGGGGCAAGGAGAGGGACTAGAGGGCTATAACCCCTTTGGTCAAAACTTTAAAGACTATTAAATCAGGGGCGCGCAATGCTTCATTAATGTGGGTACCACTATACCAGTAAACTGGACATTTAGATAACCACCGAAAGAGGGCGTAGGGCCGCCACAAGGTCAAAAATTTAGATAAGGTGTATCATTATATGTATTTTCTAGGTCTTTTTAATACTATATAACAAAAAGCATATTGTAGGGAGAACTCTTCTTTAATGGTCTTTCACTACGTATTCTATGTAACGGCCTTTCGCTGTGTAGGTCAAATAAAAGTAATTATGTTAGTTTTTGAGACATATTTTTTGTTTTGGTTAGTTTAAAATGATGTGTAAACTTTGGAAGATTGTTTCAATAAAATTAATGATGGTGCTTTTTTAAATCTTTTTTAGGTTAATACTGTTTTCGGTGAGCTTTTGGATGTCTGGTTAGAAAAAATGCCTTTCCTGAATCCAGTCCAAAGAATAAAACTTCTAGGCTTGGCCCTGACTTGCCTTTTAACTTCTAGCTCAGAGTAAAATGTTTTAGTCATATTTATATTATATCTGGGATGACTAACCTACAAATAGAATACAGCGCTTAAATCCAATTTATTATGTCTTGCACCAAATACCTAAAATTGGACCATTACTTTTTTTTTTAAATAATAGATTCTGTTGAGCGAATTTTTTAAAAAAGTAGTTGTAGCATGCTTTTTGTGCATTTGATTGACTTTATATGTTTATTTACTTTTTTATTTATTTATATATATATATATATATATATATATATATATATATATATATATATATATATATATATATATATATATATATATATATATTTTTTTTTTTTTTTTTTTTTTTTTTTCCTGTAATAACTACTTTCATGCTCAGAAATGCTGTTAATCACTAGGGAGACTGACATCTAAAAAGCAAAATGATTTTGTAATTTTCAGAGTAGATTATGCATTTTACAAAAGCATTTTTGCCTGGGTTATTGTATGTTTTTAGCTGAATTTAGTGGTATAGTTAAATTCCCAAAATGCATTTTGGATAATTTTTAAAAAAGGAGGGGGAGGGGAAACATCTTAACTGTGACTGACAATAATAAAATTAGCTTGTCACTTAGTTGTCCGTTTTTGAAGGCACTTAGCCATGCCTTCTCGAACATAGAGTTTCATTTTACACGAAAGTGATCAGTAAACATATCCACACTCTTCTAAATAAGACAACCAGACAACTTTAACTTGCCGTGTATTTTAATGTGCAAAAAAAATCTTAGCGTTCTTTACATCACTTGCTTCACTTGTCTGATGCCGTTTTAGCTGTTCTTACATTTTAAAAACTGTTGTTTTTGCAACAAAATGCTATGTTCCGAATATACCTTCTGCTGAAAACTGAAATAGAATCATCGGATACCACATGACAAAGGAGGAGTCAAGTGCCTTGTGAAAAACGGTGCGAATTTACAAAGTGCTTACTGCTTTGCTTTAAAAATGCCAGTCAGTGCCAGAATTGCCAAACTAGAATTGACAACATGGCTTAAAACCAAGAATGAGGGGGTGGGGAGACAGCCCCAGGCTTTCACCCTAAACCAAAAATGAAACTAGTTTTTTTTTTTTAAGTGAAGAGTAAAATTAATTTTTAGAAGAATAAAATGAACAAAAATAATTTAATATGTCATATAATAATCTTCAATTCCAAAAAGCTAACTTTCTAAGAATCAAATGAAAGATGGTGAGGGAAGAAGAAATGCATCTATTTTGATTTTTAATTTTTACTATGCTTGACATTTTGTCTTTAAAAATAATAAACATTCAACTGCAATATTTTTTAAATTTCAATTGCTTTTTTCTAGAGGTGGGCAATGTTGTTCTTTTTGATGATCTGTTCATTCAACTCGTTCATTTAAGAACATTTACAACTTCATTCATTTAAAAAAGTTGCAGGTGATCTGTCTGCAAGACATGCTCACGTATATTCGAAATATTTCATTAGATCAGTAGTATTATTTGAAGGAAAATAAACTAAAATTGTCTGAAAGTAAAAAAAATTGCCAGTGAAAAATTAAACAAAAATGATTTTATTTAGGATCAGATGTAGAATATTCAGGTAAGCACAATTAAGCTGCTTCTTCGTCAGTGGGGAGGAACAGCATACCCTAAAAGGAACCTCTCAGGTTTTGGAACACATCACGAGTCAGCAAGTAAACAAGGCGAAAGCATATTATAAAGCAAAATGTTTAAATAGTTACGGAACTAATGTTCTTTAAAGCAATTCAGAATACGATTTGACAAAAAAAAAAACATTAATTTGAAAAGAATTAACATAGTTAAGCCAATTTACTGTAAACTAGTTGCAAAACAATTTTTTTAAGTATATGTCTGCTATTTGAATATAAACTGTCATAAGTTGACAAAACTGACCTTTTTGGACCCCAAAACAAACATGTCAACCATGACATCAACTCAAAAGAAAGAGGTGTGTACCTTGAAAAATATTTTTCCAGCTACAGCACTGCACATATACATTTAGTATTACCTATAAACCATGTAGTCAACTCTCGATTAGTTCGAGTTATGAGAAGTTTCCACAACAGTCTCAAGAGTTTGGGACCCCATGAAAACTTCGAAATAAAGGAATATTCGAGTTATCAATATTCGACTATAGCGAAAAAAGTAACAAAAATATTGGTAGATCAGCCAGAGTAGAGGATAACTTAATTTAATAGTAGAAAAAAAAACTCACGTAAATATTAGGGAGCTTCAAAATTATTCCAAGTACGGATGAGAACAGAAAAAAAAAAACTCAACACTTTTTTTATTGGGGAAAAAAATTAGACAGTAATAATCCTTATTAAAAATCTCTGGATACTGAATGCTAAATAAGCGGCTTTGAAGTTGCCAATCAAGTTAAAAATAAAACCAAATCAATATAGTTGGTAGCTGATAGAGATGTTATAGAATACAAAAGGATCGCCAGAAAAGTGACAAAAGGTAATTTTAGAAATTTTGGCAACAGAAAGTGTGTACAGACTGCACCATTAAAATTTTTAGGGGGGGGGGGGTGTTTTTGAGGGAAATTTTTCACTTTTTTGGGGGGTCTTCGCGATACATAGGGGAGTGCCCCCTTGCTCTTAGGGGGTAGACACCCCCATTGGCGTCGTCAGCTGAAATTTATTGGGGGGGACCATTCTGATACTGTCATTTTCAAGTTGTATCAAGAAAAATGCATATATATATATATATATATATATATATATATATATATATATATATATATATATATATATATATATATATATATATATATATATATATATATAATATGAGATGAAAACTTGACATCAAATAGAAAGGGGTTTACATTTAAGACAAAATTCTTAAACAGGTACATCTTGATTTACATATTTACACAATAAGAAAAAAAAATTAAATTCCACCAAATACATTTTTTCTAGACTGCACATGGGATACGAATATCCGTGCTATTTTTTTGTGATCAATTTCATCCAAGATATTTTTGTGAACGTAACATAAAGCAACATGATTAACCGCTTTTGTGTCATAGTCGACCTTAGATACATTTTGAGCTTTCTCAGCGCTCTAAAGCTTCTTTCAGCTTCACACGACGAAGCGGGGCACACCAAAGCAGCCGCACCAAATTTTCAACATTTTGAAACAGACCCCTAACTTTAACGGCTGACGACAAAGCTTTCTTTGCTTCATCTAAGCAGATAACTTTAAGGTTTTTATGGAATAGTTGAAGCTCAGTTTTTAAAGCAGCCATTCTATTAAAATTTATAAAAGAAGGAACATTTCAAAAAAAAAAGTTGAACGCATTAGCTTCGATAGAACTCATAATGTTAAAATAATTCTAGTAAACGCATACCTGATTAGCAGGCATTCAGGGGCTACATGATAGAGGTCACTATGACCTCCCATAAACTTTTCTTTCCCAGAAAATTTTGTCTGACAAGCCCAAATTTCGAGTAGTTTTTTGTGAAATATTGCATTAAAAAGATACTCTCATTAAATGTACAGTGACTCCCAAAAGTGTTCGTACACCTTGAAATTTTGTAGTAAAACTAAATTAACGCAAAACTAAATTCGAATATGAAATCCAATTTTTTTTTTTTTTCCCCACATCACAACTATTTTTTTTTTTTTTTTTGAAATTTGTCAAAAAACGAAGAGATAGAGAAACACTACGCCACAAAAGTCACCGTACGCTGAAATATTTTGGAATTAATTCATGATTAAAATTGTCACAGGTCATTTTTTTAAATTATTTTTGCATTGTGTTGACACTATAAAGTCATTTGGCTTGAATTTCTTGTGCATTTATTCCCTAATATTCTGCTTATTATTTTTAAATGGCTGGTATTCGTGAAAAAACAACAAAGAGCATTCGAAATTTGATTTTTACCCCTCACAGTAGTGGTAAATTGGTTTGAAATGTCTCTAAATTAGTTAATGTATACCACTCTACAGTAAAGTGCTTAATAAAATACTTTTGAGAACGGAATCAGATCAAAAGCAGGTTTAGAAAAAGTCAACCGGCAAAGCTAACAAAGCGTGATCGGAGATTTACTGTTAAAAAAATTATGAAAAATACACATTTGAGTGCTGTAAAAGTTTCTGCAGAATTTAATGAAAAATTTCGCGCTTAATTTTTTTCTAAAATTGTTCGCCAAGTTTTCTGGTTAGCGGGATCAAATGGGACCTTTTCCCGCAGAAATTTTCTCGCTCTTCCGAAAAACAGAAAGCTTACGCTTTTCGTCGCAAAATCAATGATAAATAAGCTCAAAATGTTTTGGAATAACGTCTTACTTACAGATGAAAATGAATTCAACATTTTAGGTTAAATTGTTGTAATTGTAAATAGAAGAAAAAATGTGGAATTTGAAAAACAATTTTTAACTATTAGCCCAAAATTTGGCTATCGGGAACAACTTTGTATTTTATCAAGATAAAGATGAGAAGCACACGGTTTTCAACGTTTGAGTCTGGTGCCTCAAAAATTGTCCTTAATCTTAGAAATATCTCCTCAATCCCCAGATTTAAACTTAATCTAGAAAAATTAGAGATATCTGGTAGCTAGATTACGAAAATACGGCATTAAAACGAAAAGCAAACTAGAAACAGTAAAACTCGAAGTGCGGTTGAGCACTTACTCAGAAATTGCACACACACAAAAAAAAAAAAAAAAAGAAAGAAGAACAATGAAATCTATTTCCAGACGTTTAAAAGGTGTTGTTGGTATACTGCACGAACTTAGTAAAAAGTTAGATTAATTTTCTAATATATAGATATTTTTTCAAAGTGTACGAAAACTTTTTTGAGATAAAGTTCCTGGCACTTTTTGATTATTGATTTCTTAAAAATCAAGTTTTATTATGTTATTAAAAATTTTCATGCAGTTTTGTGGAAAATAGATCATAGATCTTATAATTAAATACCTATTCCAAAATATTAATTTTAACCAATGGATTGGGGCGTATTTCATTGAAAATCGTAAGTGTACGACCACTTTCGGGAGCCACTGTTTAGGAATTTCATTCGGAAAATTGAAAAGTAACCCCATCTGAATGGTATAAAATCGGGGCGCCCCAGCAGGCATTACACTTAACAGAATGGTCCTTACCAATCATTGTCTTTTGCCTTTTTGAAGACGTTCCGTGGGATGTTGATAGTGGCACCTGGATGTTAATGGTGATTCAGTAGATAAAAATTGCTCAGGTTCATTTGATGTAGAAGGTTTTGCTACATTTTCCCGTTTAAAGCCACCTCTCCATAGTTCTAATCGAATGTGTAAAAAAAGTATCCCACCAAAAACATTCTGTAAAAAACTAGCCAAGTCTCGGTGGAGCTGTTTGTTTATCTCTAAAAAGTAATGAAATCTAAACAAAGTCATGACAAGTCGAAGGTTCCTTACTGCGATTTCTTTATTGTTATAGTTAATGTTGTGTGACTTGGCCGTTAAACATTTTTTATACGTTAGTGGGTACAAGTCAATTTTGTTTACACGTTTTCCAAGTGGCAATTTTCCATCGTCAATGGGTAGCGGTTCTGGCGACAGATTGGTGCAATCGTGTCATGGAGCACCTGTTTTTGTACCCTTGTGTATACTCTTTAACGGCTAAGTCACACAACATTAACTATAACAATAAAGAAATCGCAGTAAGGAACCTTCGACTTGTCATGACTTTGTTTAGATTTCATTACTTTTTAGAGATAAACAAACAGCTCCATCGAGACTTGGCTAGTTTTTTACAGAATGTTTTTGGTGGGATTTCACTTCTTTTTGTAGAAACATTTAATTTGTGTGATGTTCGAGTAGACTAAAGTTAGGCTAGATTAAATTAGAAGATGTGTCCCACTACGCTGGACTTTCGCAATGACAGTCGATTTTTTGATGTACCAAGAGTAGAAGGGGGCATTACCATATCTAATACAGCTGAGACCAGATGAGGGTTCTTCATTAGATACTTCAGACTTTCGATTTTTGACATCAAATGAAGCGGCCCACCAAGTTGAATATTTTTTGTAAAGGCGGTTAGCCTAGTTTTTATAGTTTTCCCTTTATGTAGTCATCAAACCCTAACTCTGTACCAAATTTCACCTCTCTGAGTTTATGGGAAGTACTAGTTCTATTTTGATGATCATGAGTGAGTGAGTGTCATAAATGCGAAACTTTGCTTTCGCTTAACTTCGGAACTAAATGACCTACAGACTTGAAATTTCGGATTTTAAGTATGTGATTATAGCTTACTGGATGACGAAAATTTCTGCGTTCTAGTCTCATCAGAAGGTTCTCAAATATGGGCCTGAAAATGCGACGAAATGGTTCCAGTAAAGATGGTACGGCAGTGTTTGCTTCGCGCTCGACTTGGCTGGGGCACTGCCGTGCCCCTCGATAATAACCAAAATAGGAGCGTTCTTCGGGTCACCTACTCTCAAGGAAATCAAAAGATCACATGAAATTATCTTAATTTTTGTCGCAACTTTTCCAACAGGGGAAGCTTATTTTATTTCTGTCTTTTTTTCTGGTCATCTTCAGCTTCTTTTTTCGTTGGTCAATTGGAAGTGACATCACAGTATCCGTGGTTCTTCTGGCTTACGATTTGCTTTTGAAATTACTCTTTAATTTTTAGTCTCCTCCCCTTTTTTTCTTGTAACGTAACGCTTTTTCGGTCAAATTTGAGATGCCGCAAACACATTTAAGAAACCTCGCTTCGGTAAGGTACTTTGAAGCCACGTGTTGAATAGTTTTAAACACTTGAAGCGTCTCCTTTCTTTTTCTACCCAAAATTTAACCTTTGACCAGCAAAGTGGTTTTCTAAATTTGTTAGCATCCTTTGGCCAGGGTGTTCTTGCCAGCTGCAAAAAACCGCCAAAGAGGTCCGGTGTCTCATTTTGTTTGGGTAACATTGGGGTCGATATAAATTGAATCGAATTGGAGAAGCAAACACTGCAAAACTCGAAACAGAACCTTGGCAGCGCCGAGAAACGAGATAAGAAAGAAAGGAGCCGAAACTCATATCCCCGTCTTCTGCTGACTTATTAGCGCTTTAAGCGGGAGAGCCGAAAAAAATGGGGAGGGGAATTGTCCATCTGATTTCAGTATCACAAATTTGTCCAGTTGTTTCCCCCCAAATAGCAACAAATACGCTGGAATCACTTCCAAGCTGGGAACACGACTTGTGTTTTCAATACGGGACCGGACATATGATACTTTTTGTGAGTTAAGGCATGGCTTCCTGCCATGGTCCCCCCTGTTAACAATTTATTAACTTGCTAACACATCTCTACTCTGTGACTAGTTGACATTGCATTCGGAAGAAAGTGTTACCTTTCTTGCATCCTCTACTGAAGCTATGCGCAGAGAGCAGAGCAATGGTTTGTCATTGGTTCACTTTCCATTCACTATACACATCGCCTATTTTGTTATTATTTAGTTCTTTTTCGTGTTTTTTCCTTCTTTTTTTCGATGTTCATTTCGTTTTGTTTGATATGAATTAAACATGATAAATTATGTATTATGCAACTGTTTAAAGTCTTTTTTTTTTTTTTTTTTTTTTTGTCAAAACAGTAATAATTTCCCCCAAAATAATGAATTTCATCTTGACAATTATCGAGAGGGTCCGATTTTCAAATATTGAGGGGATCCGGTTCTCAAATATTGGGGGGGTCCGGACCCCTTGGACCCCCCCGGCCGCGACGCCCATGGACACCCCTGCCCAAGCAAGTTGTACAAAACATTACTAATTGGAAAATTGCAAATGAACTGCAATGGTTAAAGAAAAATGATGAATAAAGCAGAAAGTAAAAAAGTTCAAAATTAATGTTTTGTACTTCACTGAGAAAAAGATAATTTAAGATTAACTGAGAGTTCAAAATTTAGAGATGAATGTTTAATTTTTAGAAAAAAAATGCGATTTTATCACGAGTGCATCAATACAATGTTCCAAACAGCTCACCGTAAAAAAGAACAGTCGTTCATTTTTCATGTGAAAGAAGGGATCCGTTCGTTTTAAATATTCATTCTTTTTGACCCGTTCGTTCATGAACGATGCATCCCTACTTTTTTCCCCCCATACTTTCCACAGTGCTAAGCTTTTATTCAAAATGCAAAGTGCAGAAATAGGGTAACGGGACCAATAACAGACATGCTTAAGGCATCACTCTCATGTATCTGAGCCTTTTAATGTATTTAGACTAACTATTTTTCTCTCATGCAACAACATCTCATCTAACATTGGCTACTTCTGTATCCTCTGAATTAGACAATTCCAGGGATCAAAAATATTCGATATTTTGATATATATCCGATATTTTCAATCAGCACAAACTAAAGTCTTCAAAATAGCTTATGCATCCTCAAAACACTCTTTATTTTCTTATATTATTATTGCAATAACAAAAGATTTAAATTCTTTTATTATTTATATCTAATACTAGCAGTACACACACAGCAATGCATGTGCTAAAAATTTAATGGAAGTCCATTGAATAAAAAAAATTGACGCCCCCCCCCCCTTCTGATGTGAAATGAACATTTTTCTTTGTATAAAATGTGTACACACCTTTTCAAAAAAAAACTTATAAAAGTTTCTTTGGAATTTAAAACTTTTCGTCAAATCATTAAATTAGATTTACAGTTGCTTTAAAACTCGATTTAACGAGTGAAGCGGTTTTTACTGCAATTTAAAATATTTTGCCAAATAAACAAAAAAAGACATAAAATAATATTTTTCAAATGTAAAATAGTTCCGCAACTCTATTGTTTATCGCCAAACTTGCCCAGCAACCACGCTATCATAATCCAGCCCTTTAACGAAAAAAAAAAAACATTCAAAAATCATCATCAGAAAAAAAGAAGAAAATGTCGTACATTTCATTTGAATAAAAACAAATCAAAAGTTTCTTTTCTTTCAAAATAAATCGCCAAAACAACGAATTAGATTTACGGTTGCTTTAAAACAATAATCCTAGACTGAACTGCGTAGCTCCTAACGTGCCAATCGACCACGCTACCGGAACCCAGCCTTTTTGCGAGTGAAGGGAATGTTTTTCTTTGGCAATAATAAATGTTTCGCGAAACAAACAAAAAAATATAAAATCATATTAACAATAGCTTTCAAATCTTTATATATTAAGAGCTGCCTTGCCCAGATTGGCCCGGTCTACCTTGAGAATAAAAATTGTGTCAAGTGACATATATTCAACAATCAGGCTTAAATAAAAGGGAAAAAAACAGCATGCAAAATTACCCTTCCAAACAATGACGACAGATATTAAAATACTTTTGAGAAATTAAAATACGAAAGATGGATTTTAAAAGCGTAACCATGGAAACAGGAAATAAAATAAGTTTAAGAAATTAAATGCAAAATAAGGAAAGAAATAATGGATTCAAAAAGGGTAACCGTGGAAACACGAAAATAAAATGGTTGACAACCTGAATTAAAATGACATTTTTCGAATTTGATTTAAAAACGCTTGTAACTTTTTTTCCTTTGAAGATAGAAGCTAAGTTTTTCGACCATGGGTCGAAAGAGATCTGGAGTAAAAAATGTCGCTTTTTCCAATGGTGTCAAAAAGAAAACTGTGGGACAATTCCTTCACTTTTTATTGATAGATTTAATGAAGAAAGAAGTGCCTAAATTTCAGCTAAGCCTAAAAAAGTTTGAGCTAAAAACACAAATTACTCCTGCCGTAATTAAGTTAGAGCATTGAAACAAATTGTTTAGAACGTGGAAAATTCTACCCTTTTCAACGATATATAATAGTAATGTGTGCAAGTAATTTTTCACTCCCATATTCAGAAATTTGTGAAATTTGGGCCTAAATTGAAACAACAAAGAACTATTTATCAGATTTTTTCAAATTATAGCCTATGTCACTAGTAAGAAAGCACCTTTCATATAGTGAAGGAATTTTTCAAATAGGTGCAGTGGTTCCGGAAATTACCTCGAATATATAAACACACAAAAAACTGCCCTCTCTCTTCATAGTATAAGTATAGATTTCATTTATGATTTTTATCAATTTTAATAGAGTTATTTTAGTATTTGCTGTTTTACTCATTTTTCTACTTTTAGCTACTTTTGCAACCAGTTGTACAATTCAAGAGTAAAAATATGCATTAGTCAGTGCAGAACCATAAGACATTTTCTTTTTTTCTGACCAGCGTTTAATGTTTAGTTAGGCATTTTTACTCTGAATTAAAATTGTTACATTACTAATAATTTTATGAATATAAAATAAAAAAGAAATATTACATTAGTTTGTTAAATTAATAATGTATTAATACATCAGAAAAATATAGTTTGTAACTTTTTAGTTACTTTCAATAAAGAAATTTTGATGAGAAAAACATTTTAGTTATTTGAAAATTGAACAAGCAAAGACAAATTTTACTGTGTTTTATTTATCTATTATTTCAATAAACTGTTTCCAGATTTGAAAGAAATTTGACACTTAAGTAGAGAATGGTTTCAATTATATTTTTTGTAAAGGGAAGAGAATAAAATATTTAAAAGAAATGAAATATTTTTCATGTAGTCTTTTTATTTAAATCCTCAACTCTTGCATTAATCTATTTTTTCTAGCATAGTCCATGATCACATATGTGGAATATTTCTTGCTGTTGTCGAAGTTTTGAACGACATTACAAAATGTGATAATGACAGTAGTACACCTGATGAGTAAGTGAAAATTTTCTCAATCCAATTCTGAACTGTTGTCTCTTTTGATAAAAATACAAGTGATAAAAAATAGTCCTAATGTTCAATTTTATTCTTAGAACATTTTGCTTGTGTCATTTTGTAGGGAAAAATTTTGTATTCATAATTTTTGATTGGAAAAATTATTTTTGAAACAAAAGTATGTGTGACTGTATTTCAAAAGATGTATTTGAAGGAATTAAGATCACAATATATATGCTAAATGAATCTGTTAGAATTATAAGGAAGATTTAGGGAAATGGACAATGAACCGTAGTTAAAATTTTTATTCCTGAAAATATTTTGCTTTGAAAACTATCACAGTTTATGGAATTTTTAATGTAACCTATTTATTTAAATTAGCTGCATGTTCTTCAAAATAAACTTAAAAAAAAAAAAAAAAAAAAAAAAAATCAGCTATACTACATATGGACAGTTCATCAAAAGTAAACTTAAGAATTTAAAAAAAAAAAAAAAAGCTTACTTAACATGGATTTAAATAAATATTAGTGGAGTAAAAACATTCTGACACACACAGCTATGGGTTGAGCAAAAAACATGACTAAGTGTAGAGGAAGTAATCAATCAAATGTCTCACCTACAGGAAGACCTTTACCTGTTCAGAAAAATAAAACGAAACTCATTATTTCATTACTTTTTTGTACAAAGTACACAAAATTTTTACACAAAAATTATCTTGTATTATAAAAAATAGTGTGCCAGTGATGGTAAAAATTTGATAATGTAGGACTTATATAACATCTAATTGAGAACCTTACTTTTTGGTTGTAGTTATCCTAGTATTTGTATCTTGCATCCATATTTACAATTATCTAGCCTGAGGGGCTGTCCATAAATGTCAAACTTTTTTCCAACATTTTTGCCCCCCCCCCCTGTCACAAATTGCCGCACTTAAGGGTTTATCCCCTCCCCTTTGTCATATGTCATGGTTTTTCATAAACATATTCTTATTAAAACTATGCATGATGTCATGCTTCTTGTTACCCCCTTTGTCCCTCTTGTCACCAACTCACAATTTCATGTACTCTGCTTCTCCTTCAAACTGTGACATTGTTTATGAGCATCCCTGAGCTCAAAAAAAAAAAGAGAGAGAGAGAGAGATTAGTCCCAGGGAGTTAAATTTCATATGTAGGACTTGTATAGCATATAGTTGCTCACCTCCTATTTTGATTTCAATTGAATGTTCAGAAAAGACAGTTTGTTTTTTGTATCAAATGAAACTTTGTATCAAGTCACTTTTCATGTCCAGCTTTTTGACCAAGGTATCACTCAGCCCACCTCTTGTAGCCAAGTGAATATTTCAGGCTGCTCTGTGAGCTTGTGTGATAAGAAAAGACTCAAATTTTTGGGAACTTTAGCTGCTGATTAGGTGCTCCCCGAAGTTTGGTACCCTGGTCCTGAGTCCCATGTGCCTATGCTGTAATTTAGCCCTGCCTCCCCATCCTTCAAAGCATGAAACAGTTTGAAGACTTCCTTTTCTTTTTCTTTTTTTGATCACTTTTGTTCTTCTCGGGCTTTAATGTCAGACAATATGAGAGCTGATAAAAAAAGCATTTCTTTGTGTTTGCAACTTCAGCTGTTTATTAAGTTTGCTGGTCCATTGATTTAAACATTAGTGTAACGGAAATGGGAGGTGACTTTGATGTTTATTAGTTCTAAATAAAAAATTAAAAAAAAAACATTGAATTTAGATTTCAAATGCTATGAAATTAGAAATTTTAGACTCAGGGCAGTTTTAAAAATATTCAAGATTGGGATCAACTTCTGGATACTATACACTGTTTACTATGAAAGAAAAAACTGGTTTAGATGAAGAAATTTCAAAACTGTTTGTATTTAAGACAAAATGATCATCAAAAGATACTTACAGTCACCCAAACCCATTTTCAAAACTTAAATCTTATATATTAAATAAAAGTGGGAAAAGAGATGAATATTGCAAAATTGATTGCAAAACACTGATTCAAGACAAATTATTTTGTATGATGAAAGAGGGTGTGTAATTTTTCTTTTTCAAATTTGAGCATGAAATACTTACTTAAAAGTGCAGGGAGTCCAACAAGTCCTTGACACATTTTAAAAATGCAAAGAAAATTAACAAATTTTTGCATGAATATGTGATTTCTGATCTTAGGAAAAATGAATATGCAATTTGGGCCATAATACTTCACAGGTTTAAGAATTTTTATAGCACTGTAAAAGAAAAATGAAAAAGGGAAAGGAAAGAAAAAAGTAATTATTGCTAATCGTATCAGCACAGTAAGAAAAACAAAAGTCATGTAAGGCATTTAATCATTTCATTAAGAGCCAGTTTTTTCAAGGATCAGGCAGGCTGGATAGTTGGCATTTTTGATTTTGTTAAAATTTTCAGGATATGTCCCTTATTTAAAACTACTAAACATGTGTTTTTTTTTTTTTTTTTTTTTTTTTTTTTTGCAACAAAAAATTTTTCCTTTAAGTTTTTGGAGGTCAAAGTTGGACTTTGCTCGTTTTTTCAAGAAAACATACAAATACAAAAGTGACGACCAGCAACAGGCTCTGGGCCCAGCTAGACTGGTCCCAATTTACATACGTCAATACTTTTTAATTTAAGAGTGAACCATGGCACTGGCAATTATTTTGTGTTCTACTATATCCTCGATTTCTGTTAGTACATAATTAGTTGTGGGTGACTCCTTACACAAAGGTCAGGGGTCACTCAAAGTTGTACAAAAAAAAGTTTTTTCTGCAACTTTAACTGTCGAAATCTTGTTGCGTGAACAGTGAGCCACAATAGTATATATTTCAGTAAATACATACCAAAGAGTAGTATCCAAAAAGAGAATTATTTGTGCGACTGACATTTGGCGCATTGAAATATTTGACTCTGAAATTGCCGAAATCACAAAATTGCATGACTTTCTAGGTCATTAATTTTTTGCCCCAAGAGTCAGCAGATATGAAACTACCTGGAGGAGAAGCCATTCGTGTCATAGAAACACAATCAGTTAACAGACCTATGGCTACTGTGTCAACTTTTACATAATTTGGCTCTAAACTTTGCTCAACATTTGTTTTTTGGCTCTTGTGAAAAAATGCCAATTACCTGCTTTTAAGTATTTATTACTATTATTTGCAGCAATATTATCACAAATTTTCATAAACTAACTAAAATGGTAACAAAAGACAACATATACATGGAACCAAATTGAAAATTAAGTCCATAAACTGCTCAGTATGCTAATCAGCTGAAGTGCTTTAAGCAAATCATACACTTCTTGTTTTTCTTATTGCTGTAAAAAAAAAGAAAGCTCTGTATATAAAACTCACATATCTCTGTCTGATATAGAAATATATGTCTTGCCATAAATTTAAACTATTAACTTTATATTCTATAATTGATCATATAGACATGAACTCAAAAAAAAATCTTTACTTTCTTGCTCAATGTCGTTAACATCATCAAAAATTTGCAGACATGCAACAGAAAAAAAAATGACTTGGAGGCTTTAATGTACCATGAAGAAGTCGCATATGAGGGAGGTTGAAACATTTTTTTTCCATTATGATCTATCTGTTCTCTCACTTCTTTTGATGTGCTTTCTGGAGATAATTTTATACCAGTTTCCTCTCCTTTCATGAAAATATGATAATTGTGCTTCTTTTATTTATGTGAGATACACGTTTTTTTCTTATTGGGAAGGGCCTAACCTCTTTGAAATACATTCAAATTCGTGGTCCTTTTTAAAAGGTTTTTGTTTCAGTTTGGACCTTACTACGCTTAAGCAGATTCATAATTCTCAAATGGAATTTCCTGCCTTTTCATCCATAAGCTGATTTCTTTTGCATTGAAAAAGGCGTTCCTTGTAACGCCGAAACAGGTGTCTGCAGTAATCTGCAATTTGTGCTACTTGACATTGTTATTTCTAATTCTACTTTTCGTTCACAAAGGTATTTATTTAACTTAGACAAATGGAGTTTTGTTGCATACTGAGTAGTTTATGGACTTAATTTTCAATTTGATTCCAAGTATATGTTGTCTTTTGTTACCATTTTAAACAGTTTATGAAAATTTATGATAATATTGTAGCAAATTTTTTCACAAGCACCAAAAAACACTCGTGGAGCAAAGTTTCGAGCCAGATTATGTAAAAATTGAAACAGTAGCTGTAGGTCTGTCAACTTATTGTGTTTCTATGACAAGAAAGGCTTCTCCTCCAGGTAGTTTCATATCTGCTGACTCTTGGCACAAGAAATTAATGACCTTGAAAGTCATGCAATTTTGTGATTTCTGCAATTTCAGGGCGCCAAATGTCAGCCGCACAAATAATTCTCTTTTTGGATACTACTCTTTGGCATGTATTTACTGAAAAATATACTACTGCGGCTCACTGTTCACGCAATAAGATTTCGACGGTCAAAGTTGTAGAAAAAAACTTTTTTGTACAACTTTGAGTGACCCCTGACCTTTGCGTAAAGAGTCAACCACAAAGTATACAATAGAACACAAAATAATTGCCAGTGCCACGGTTCACTCTTACAGCAAAAAGTATTGGCCTATGTAAATTGATATGTTTTTCCTGAAAAAACGAACTAAATCCAACTTCGACCTCCAAAAACTTAAAGAAATTTTTTTTTTTGCAAAAATAAAAAAGCACGTGTTCAGTAGTTTTAAATAAGGGACATATCCTGAAAATTTGAGCAAAATCAAGAATGTCAACTATCCAGCCTGCCTGATCCTTAAAAAAACTGGCTCTTAAGCAGAAAGCCTTTCATTACCAGAGTTCAATGTGCGTATTGTTTGTGGACATGGGATAAACTTAAGTACCATTTAGATGTGGTTCAAGCAACATACAATGCACACAATTGAACTCTGGTAATGAAAGATATTGCTTTTTGTTTAATAAAATGATTAAACACCTCACATGGTGTTTACTTTTATTTTGATACAGCAATTATCACCTACAATTATGCTTTTTTCTCCCCCCCCCCTTTTTTTTAATGTCATAAAAATTTTTGAACCTGTGAAGTATTATGGCACAAACTGCATATTCACTGGACAATATGTTGATTTTCCATTAATTTTTAAATTGCATCAAGGGCTTTTTGGACTCCCTGTACATTTTATTCATTTTGAGAAACCTGAATACGTGCATATGGAGGTTTTAAGCATTTTTTGCAACAGAAAAGTTTAATCTTTTAGCAACAACAAAAATTATTATGCAATTTTACACACATTTTCAAAAATTTATTGATTTATTTTTTTTCTCGACTGTCTAGTTTGCTGGTTATAAAATCTTTGGATTTTCAAGATGAAGATATAGAAACTGAACAAGATAAAAGAAAGCGTGAGGTAGATTTGATTTTTCAGTTTTATGTTTGTTAGCACTTAAATTAACTACATTAAATGTTTCATATTCTAGCTTGAAACACTAATAATGTCTATAATTTGGGTTTTACTTTTTTCCATCTTTGTCAACTCTTTGATAACTCGAAGTCCCAAGAGATTACCTTGAATTATTGGAAGTTCTCACAGTCTTCTCAAGAATTTGAAACTTAGTGAAAACTTTAAGATCAAAGATTATTCGAGTTATGAGGCTTCGAGCTATCTCGAGTTGATAGTGAATAAATTTTGAATCTTATAAAACTAGGGAAAGTTTTTAAAAAATAACTTAATTAATAAAATGTAGCAAAAAAAAAAAAAAAACAAGCTTGCTAACTGCTTGAGGGGAAAATTATAATGGATTTTTTAAGTTAATATTGTGCTAACATTTTTAAAATTAGTCTCTTATGTTTTTAATTCGCTTGAATAATTCACATGACATAAATTAATAATTTTTTGTTTGGTTTCATGGTAACAAAATAAGCATATCTTTGTCGCCACATAATCATGTAATCTGTCTAGTAATCGCCTCCTTAATACTACATGTCTATTGCTTTCTTGCTTTTAACATAGAGCAATAGTGATCCCAATAAGTTAATTTTTGTACAACTGCGACTACCATCTATTGAAGGTATTAGAAGTTAATGGAGGAGAATCTAACGATTAACAACTTAATTATGCAAAAAAAAATTGCACGAGAGATTAAATTTGAGCAAACATCTGTAAGCAAAAAGCAAAAGATAAAAGCAATTCTAAATATCAGACGATATTTACAGAGCAAATGTTTGAATTGTTTGGTTTCATTGTTATAGCAACATCATCCTTGTATTGCCAACGAGTAGCATTGCCAGTTGTACTGGCGAAGGATCACTTTTTAAGGCAAATGTGAGAAGCACTTAGTATTAAATGGACATTGCTTCAAGACTTATTGTATAAATGCTTCAATCAACTGATCAATTAATGTGCAACACTCTTAGCAATTGCAGTTCTTTTATGAAACTTGATGTAGTGGATAAAGTTTATTTTCAAAGTTAAATAACTGATTTCTAATATAATTACAGCTTTCTAGGTTAGACCCTGTATACACAGTAGTTCTCAGAGATTACTTTTATAATCAAGTTATGGCCCTCCAGAGCTCAGTCAGCAATGCAAAATTCCAAGACCTTATGTCTACTGTGGATGTTGAAACTATGCAACAAGTTCAAGAGTATCTTAAAAGATAAAAGTGTATTTGCAGCTAATCTTTATGTTTGTGTCTTAGAAAACTTGTAAATATGACAAATATGAATTACTCTTTCAAAAAGTGCTATACAAATAAAAATGTTTCTATTTTCGAGTTGTTTGTATTTTATTCAAAAATTTATTTGATGAAAATATATTCGAATTGAGTATTACAAAGTGAATGATTAGAAACATTTGATTTATATTATACTGAAGTCCTTAGAATTTAACTTAAGTTATTTAAAAGAGAAAAAAAAAATGTATGAATGTACAGTAGGGTTATGACTTTCAACATTTTTTTTCCTTCCAAATCTCCTATGGTTGCAATTATTGACATTTTGTGCTCTGATTGCTAAAAAGCTTTTTGATGCAGTTGTGTTTCAAAAAAGATCCTGCACCAACTCATTTCTACTTTAGTGTACTTGAAGTACACTGTAGTCTGTAGCAACTAAAAAAGTAGAATTTGTAATAGAAGTGATAAAAACCCTAATAAAAAATGTCTTTTTTTAACAATAGAAATAAACCAGAAATTTTGGGGAATAAACCTGGAACTTAGAAAAACATTGGAATTTTTAATGTAAACAAACTTATACATTTAAAAATTAATTATGATTTTAAAACATAATTTTCTAAGAATTTCTACAAACATTTTCAGGATATGTCCCTTATTTAAAACTACTAAACATGTGTTTTTTTTTTTTTTTTTTGCAACAAAAAATTTTTTTCTTTAAGTTTTTGGAGGTCAAAGTTGGACTTTGCTCATTTTTTCAAGAAAACATACAAATACAAAAGTGACAACCAGCAACAGGCTCTGGGCCCAGCTAGACTGGTCCCAACTTACATAGGTCAATACTTTTTAATTTAAGAGTGAACCATGGCACAGGCAATTATTTTGTGTTCTACTATATCCTCGATTTCTGTTAGTACATAATTAGTTGTGGTTGACTCCTTACACAAAGGTCAGGGGTCACTCACTTCTTCAACATTTCCAAAACTTTTTTGCCTTCAGTAACAAGCTTTTGCTAAAGTAAAAATGAACAACGGCTGAAAATGTACTTGTTTAAAAAACATTTTTTTTCTTTGTATCAATATATGATTCATTTTTACTGTGGGTGTCTATAAAGAAATATATAAGCAATGCTTGCTCAATAATCGGATGTTATTTATGAATGGTGTGAAATATCATTGGTGCGACAAATTTTTATTTCTGTACAAATTATGTACAACATTCCATTTTTTTGAAAACTGGATTGCAGTCCGCAATTAATTGGGGAAATTGGTTTTTTTTTTTTTCTTTGAGATAGAATTTTTGTGTCATATGTGATTTCTTTTCATACTTCCTCAATCCTTATTGAAGGATATCACTCTAAATGCTGTGTGCATTTATCTGAATTTTTAAAATTAAATTACTCTGCTGCCATAAACCACAATTGTGTTGACAAATCTAATGTGGATGTAATAGAACGAATATTTTTGCCGTATGAGGGGTGAAACAGTACAACTGCTCTAAAAATTTAATCAGTCAAATGAAAATTAGTTGCTGCTAAAATTGTTACTGGATATTTTTTTTTTTTTTTAGCACCATTTTTTTTTTATGTTGATCATTTAGAATTTTTCTCCTGAAGACTAAATTTTATAATTCTTCAGTTGAGCTTACTAAGCAATTGGAAAAAAGTTTGTTTTGAATAAATTCTTTATTCAATGTCACTAAATCAAGCATTTTCAGATTATTTATTATAACTTGCACAGTTTGCTTTTGTGAGCAAGTATTTTGTTATTGTTTTCATATTTCTTTCTTCTCTTTCTTTTTTAACTACATTTTATTTTGGAGAAGATACAAGTATTTCCACTCCAGAGGTCCCTGTTAATGTCATCATAGAGGCTTATTGGGGAGGGGGGGGGAGCTACAAAATATATAATTATTTTTGACGTTAAAAAATAAGAAAATTATGTTTGTTCTTATTTTTTAACGTACTTTAATAAGATTTTAATTCATTCTATGGTAACAGTTCAATTATCTTGGAACCCACAGGAAACAAAAAAGAGTATTATGTAATAAAAAATTTCTATCCATATTAGAACTATTGGAAAAAATTATTTATTAAAAGTTTAAAAAAAAAAAAAACTTTCTAATAAGTTGAAACATGAAATAGTAAATATATGTATGTTTTCAGTTAAGATATTATTCTTTAAGAAAAAAAAATTCTTCTTCTTCATGTCATGCTAATTAAATTACTTTACAAATGAATTTCATATTGCTAACATAACTGCTAATGTTATTTTTGAGTGTGTAGGATTCAAAAAACAATGCTTTTTGCTGGCTTGCTCCTAGTGATTGCAATGCTGGTATACAGGTATTTTCTCCAGTGAAGTGCCAGTATTTTCGATATCAGCTGCAAATAATAAGTGTTTTTTAATTTAACTTATTAGATAACTACAGTTATTTTTAATGTTCATTTCTTTTTCGATTACTAAGTACCAAAATTAATCTAGTGTGGATTAAGTTATTTAAAAAAAATAATAGAATATCAATGAAATTAGCGGAAAAAATACAAAAGGATATTTTCATCACTACATAGCATGAGGAATTGCATTTTCATGCTTTCATGTGCAATATGTTTTTTTTTTTTTTTTTTTTTTTGCTTCCATTTTTTTGATCACTAGCTTGCCCTTTTAAAATAGTTTATTAAAAGTCATGCAACATGGAAGCGTCCCATCTGCCAAGAAAACCAAATGTCAGCCTCCAACAAAGCCAGATATCCTGATATCCACCACCAAGAAAGAAAAAAAAATTTGACCATGCGACGAAGGACAGCTTACACAACAGAACAAGTTGGGTTTTTCACCCTTTTGTATCTCAATCCCATGAAGACCCCCCGGAGTTGATTTTGGATATAATCAATCCCTAGTCGCCTCTGACGACGTAAACTATAATTTTACAGATCTGCCAACTCTCCAGTTTTTCACGGGAGACTCCCGTTTTTTACTCCATTCTCCCGGTTGTACGTTTGAGTATCCATTTCTCCCGTTTTTTTATTTTTTCGGGGTTTTTTCTTTTTTTTAAAATTTAACTTAATTTTCTTCCTTAAAATAGTTACTCACAGCCCTAATAGATGGCGTGGCTAGCAGAGCAAACCCGCACTGCTCAGTGAGCTCACGTTCGACGAGCACAACCGGTTAGTTAATCACGTGACAGCTAATGATCACGTGCTCCAATCAACTGCTTAGAATGGTAAGGGATGCGTTCACCGGTTGATCATAGATCGCTGCGGTAAGCAACCGGTTACTTAGCGATCGACCGGTGAGGTTCGTCGAACGCAAGGTGAGCGGCAAACATCCGATGGGTGCGTTCGGAGTGTCGACCGAAATGCTTCCGGAGATGGTATTTTGGTTTAACTCTACGTTCGCACTTCCACTTCTATCTCACGCATGCGCCGTTGCCGTTTTCGCGGTATCGTTCAGTTTTCAAACGCATGCTAACTGCGCCGCGTGTTTTCATCTTGATCTACAGCGTGCGTTGTAGTTTAACATTCATCTTTACCGATGTCTGAAAAAAAGAAATATCTACAAACAAAAAGAGCGATTATACGAGTGAATTCTCTTTCATGAAAAAATTAAATAAATACTTGTTATAACAGTGTTTTTTACTTATTATAGCATCGTTTAAAATCTCCCTTTTTCTCCCTTAAAGCTTTGACTGGATCTACCGTTTTTTCTTTTCATAAGGTTGGCAAGTCATACAACCATCAGGGGAAGGAGGAATTAAAGTTAGAAAGTCGCTGTTCACAAACAAGCTTTCGTTTCTTATAAGGACTACAGCCTAAACGAAAAGATGGTTTGAGTTGAAACTTCACACACATTCTTTGTGCCCTACTGATGTGCCATTTGACCACCAAATCATACCTTCCCAGGGTCCTGTGATAATTATTTTTTGAAAACATTCTTGGGGAGGGGGGGAGGGCATTGAGGACAAATACAAAAATTGTAATCTTGTAGACATCATGTGTCAGAATAATTGAAGTTTGAAATTCCCTAATTTTCCCTAAATTCTTATATACTTACTCTCAGCTCACAGGGTTTGTTAATCTCTAACTGAAATTGCATGACTGAAACAGATATAACAATTCAAAAGTTTTCTTAGGATATGAAATTCAATCAAGACTAAAACTGATCCAACTGTTGCATAGTCTAGGAGTAAATGATTTCCCGTGCAATTTTTGTGATACAATTATGGGAGTTACTGTTTCTGAAAGTTATTGGCACGAGGAAAACGAATTTGGATGTTGGCACCCGCGAAAATGATGCAGAGGGGCAGTTATAACTGTTGGGGGGGGGGGGGGCAAGTGGTTTTCCGTTATATTTTTGTGATACAATTATGGGAGTTAGTTTTTCTGAAAGGTATTGGCACGAGGAAAATGAATTTGGATGCTACTACCCTCGAAAATGCAGCAAAGGGGGAAGGGATTATAACTTTGCTGCGGAGCAAGTGGTTTTCCGTTCATTTTTTGTAATATAATTATGGGAGTTAGTTTTTCAGAAAGGTATTAGTACGAGAAAAACGAATTTGAATGTTGCCAACCCTTAAAATGGTGTATGGGGGGAGGGGGGTTATAACTGTGTTGGGGTGCAAGTGGTTTTCCGTTCAATTTTTGTGATACAATTAAGGGAGTTAGTTTTTCTGAAAGGTATGGGCAAGAGGAATACGAATTTGAATGTTGCTACCCCCAAAAATGCTACAGGGAGAGAAGGGGGAGGTTATAACTGAAAACATAAAACAGTTATATATTCAACATTTCTCGGTTTACAACAAGTTTTCAAAGCTTAAAATGCGTAAATCCACTAATAACATTATTATAATGCATAAACATCCGAATTAAATTGCAGACCCGTGTTTCAGATCTATTAAGAGCTCCTTTTTCATAGTAAAAGATGTGAGTTTATGAATGAAAATTCATTCGGGGCTAAGGACGATCTTTTCATTGATAAGGGGTTCCTGGTAACCAAGCCCATCATTTAAGCAAAAAATGGGGGGGGGGGGGGCTTCCTCCCCCTCTGATTAAAAAAATCGCAAATTCGCATTTGTGTTTTTTATTGTTTTCCCAGTATATTCCCTCATCCGTATTAAATATGGGGGTCAGGGGCGGGTCAATTGCCCCTTGACATTGAAAATTTAATTTTTTGTACATATAAGTTGGCATTGTTTTTCGATTGTAATTGGGGGGGGGGGGGGCAGATTCAATTGAAAGATTATTTGCTTCTCTAAACAAGCAATTTCTTCATAAATTATGCCCCCACAACAATTTTTCATATCTTAAAGCACTACTAGAGTGCTTATATGCAATTACAAATGTGCTGTAAATAATTTATATTGATTATCATGGGACGCGGGAACGTCCCGGTGACCAAGAAAACCTAATATCCATCGCCAAGAAAGACAAAAGAAATTAAACATGCGACTAAGGACAGTTTACACGACAGAGCAAGTTGGGGTTTTCACCTCTCTGTATCCCTGCCCCATGAAGACCCCCGGAGTTGATTTTTAGTATGCTCTACCTTTAGTGGCCCCTGACGACTTATACTAAAATATAATCACCAGGACCATCAGGGGGAGGAGAAATTTAAGTTAGAAAATCACTGTTCACACACACAAAAACCTTTTCGTGTTCTTTGACAGGGCTGCAGCCCAAACAAAAAGAGAGATCGAGCTGAAATCTCGCACATATATTCCTTGTGCTCTACTGATGTGCCATTGACCCCCCCTCCTCCTTCCTCTCGTTTTTATTCCCCAAATCATACCTTCCCGGGGGTCTGTAATAGCCCCCAGGGGTTTACGGTAACAATTTTTTGTATACATATTCTTGGGGGGGGGGGGGGCATTGAGTACATATATAAAATTCATCCCCTGGGGACATCATGTCCCAGTGTAACTAAAGTTTGAAAATCACTAATTTCCCCTAAATTCTTATGAACTTACTCTCACTCAGCTCATAGAGTTTGTTGATTTCTGACTGAAATTGTGAGGCTGAAACAAATCTTAACGATTATTCAAAAGTTGTCTTAGGAAATGAAATTCAATCAAGACTAGAACAGATCCAACAGTTGCATAAATCTTCTGACGCATCCAAGTTTAATATATTTAATGGCTTGGGCTTTTTTTTTTTGGCAATAATATATGTTATTTCGTCTTTCAAATCTAGTGTTTTTTGAAACGGCTCCGGTCCTCCCAAGCCTGCCCCTCCTCCTGGGCGATTATGTGTGTGTATGTATGTAAGGACGTGTATGTGCGTAGACTTGTGTGTATGTAGGAGTGTGTGTGTGCATGTGTGCTTGTAGGACATGGACGCCTCTATCCAGGAGGAATGGATTCCGGTGGACAGTGCTGCTAGTGCAGGCCCAAGGCCAGAGGAGCAGCTCCTGCATGGGCCGAGGGATGGCAGTGTTGCAGAAACCCCTGGCCTAAGGCCGCTATATATACGAGCCGACGCATCAGCCATTTTGGATCGGAGTGCGTGTTTGAGTGGTTGTCTTTTCTGGCAAGTCATCGCGTTTGTTGCGTTTTCACTGGGAACAATTATTAGCGGCAAGTGAACTATTTATTAAATGAATATTATCTTTGGTTAATTTGGCAAAACCCGAAACTTTTCTCTGGTAACCCTAGCTCCGCAACAATGAAAGACCCAATCTAAAATGGCTAAACTTAAGCTGATGCGCCGGCCCGATGCCGTCGTAACGGGCCGACGCATTAGCTTAAGTTTAGCCATTTTGGATCGGATATTTCATTGATGTAGAGCTAGGGTTACCACACCAAAATTTCGGGTTTGGCCAAATTCGCCAAAAATTTAATAATTAATCCCCCGGCCTATGTTTATCGCCAAGCGATCACGCTACAGTAACACACCCAATTAGCAAGCAAAGCGAACTCCAACCGATTATCGATCCAATATTTTTAACGAAAAACGAAAATTACCCAACAGAAAAACAACGTAATTAAAAAACATAGTTACATCTAATACGAAAAGGAAATCCTGTATCCCGTACCCCGTAAAATGTAAGAAATTTCAAAAAATATGCTTACATCGTCGTCATGTTTGCTCGGTCTTTTTTAATTTCTATTTTAATTGAACGTTCGTATTTATTTATGACTCGATATATTTATTTAGCAAATAATTTTATATGTAAATGGATCATTTAAAGTCGATTTGGCGAATTGATGAGGTCTTTCATTTGGCGGACTTTTTAACTTTAAATGATTCGGTTTAATTATTTGGAAAATTACTTTTCACTTTATTAGTTTTGTTTCAAGTCTTGTTTTTTGTTCAAAAAAAAAAAATTACAGTGACAAAATAATGCATGGTTTCGCCAAATAAGTAGTTTCTACGTAGGTTTAATCAAACATGCTAGCAATAAGCTAAACAAAAACAATCGCCAAGGTTGATAATGTGCCGTAAACTACCTATAACGAAAAAAAAACGTGGTCTCCGATATAATAAAGGTAACAGTTTCTAAAGAGAGTTGACAGCTCTCTCAAAAATAATAGTCTGGAATAATTTCGAAAATATTCATCAGAAAGAGTCTAAAAGCATCAAAAACACCCTTTCAAATAAGAGAAATATTCATTAATATCGCCATTAAAACAAAACATATCATTCACCCTTAAAAATTACGTTAACAAAACCAGTAAGAGTCAAATTTTTTTTAAAGATCTTCTACAGACAAAGCCCCAATGCGTTAAAAACAAATTGCAAGACATTTTACTTTTTAATACTCAAGCAAGAAATGGCAACAAATAATATTGTTCAGCTTTTCTTCAAGCTAAAATTAATCTCGGGCCGTGGTAACCCGATCGGTAGAGTGTCGGATTCGGGGCCGGAGGGTCCTGAGTTCGAACCTCGATGGTCGAAGACCCACCGTCGTCATTAAAGGGGACTGGGCGACGTTAAATATGCTCGTGGTCTCAATGTCCTCCAAGTGAAACGATACCTCTGGGGGTGCTAGCACCAGGTAGCTATTAGCTCCTGGCCTAGTTCTAAATTCTCAATAACTGTTCGATCCGGTGATGGTGCTGCCTTCTATCGGTATAAAAAAATAATGGAGGCAAGGCACTTAATATGCAGTCCTCGACATAAATACAGTTGTAGTCAGTTGTGAATCGGAATCGGAAATTAATCACGCGCAAAAAATGGAGGAAGAAATTTCTTTTTGAAATAAATTAATTTTTACTTCAAACGCTTATAACTTTTTTTTGTAGTCATTTTTCGATGTCCGCAGCTTCAGTCTTTGCGGATATTTTTGAAGTTTTCATTTTTTATGTGCTTTCCAGCGGTACAAAAACCGAAACAATCGGACCATTTCTTGGCATAGACGTATGTTCAAGTGTGCGTAAAAATTGAGTTTTTAATTATTTTCTCTGTTAATTAGCACAATACGTGTATGAGACTGGAATATTTGTAACCTCGTAAAATTTCGAATTTTTCAATATCTGGTTTGACGCTGAACTCGAGCCCGTTCTTGAGAATTTTGCGGATGAGTGTGGAACGTTCCCATCCCGTTTCACCCCCTTAAAACTGAAATTTCCAAAAATCCTTTCTTAGCACACGCTTGCGTTATAAAATTAACCTGTGTTCCAAATTTCAGCTTTAGCCTCAGTTGTTTTGACTGTGCGTTGATTGTCAATTAGGACTAGTGATGTTCCGGATATCCGTATCCGTATCCGCGGATATCCGAGCGAAAATAAAGATCCGTATCCGTTACGTTTTTGACGGATCTTAAACGGATCATTTCTATTCTAAAATTTTTTAAATATTTGAATAAAAGACTCTTAAATTCCGTTTAAATTAGGTTTTATTCCCTATTTAAATTATAAGATAATATTTCAGGAGCCAATTCGTACCCCCCTCCCACCCGTTTCAAAAAGGAAGGGGAAATAAGTTTTAAAAGTGTGTATCAGTGTGTCTTTTGTGGCACCGCAGCTCCTAAATAGATGAACCGATTTTGATAATTCATTTTTCGTTCAAAAGGTGACTTGATCGAAAGTGTTCTTAGCTTGGCCTCGTTTTTTTAGAACTTTAATAACCGGAGATATTAATTAAAAACCCCTTTAACTTTTTCACATTTATGGTAGTAAAAATTTACCCGTACATTAAAAATGTTGGCCCTAATTGAAAGAACGAAGTTTTCTGCGTTTGATATTTATTTGAAACTTCCAACTTATATACAGTAGGAGCTATAATCTTGTTTAGTAAATTTTAAATGCAATTCTAAGCCTTTATACGCGTGACTGGTAGCGATTTCATAGTCGGAAGATAAGGAGTAAAAGCTCAATGAGTTAAAATTTTTACCTGCTATCAGTTCATATTTGTTAACAAATGTGTGTTCTGACCGCGAAATTCATCTTAATATGAGGTCGGCTCTCTGGGACACGTTTTATTTTTTTAATTTTTAATTTAATATTAGTTTTTGTTACTGATTTGGGGTTTCTGTTATTCTTCATTTTTGTTTTTCTCGGCATCCTTTAAAGAAAGTGAGACTAAATTCTCTATTTACTGTTTGTAAAGGTGTTGCCGGATCTGTATTTCGTCGGTCGGAGAAGTTCAAGTGGAATGGGTCAGCGCTGCATTTATGCTGAAATGAAATGGGAAAAATTATTTCTAGCCTGTCCAGTAGCAGCTTTACACTCTTGCTCCTGTATCCTACATTTACCGAGTAAGCTAGAAATAATTTTTCACATTCCATCCAAGCATTAATGCAGCGCTCACCCGTTCCTTCCAACTCTCCCTCAATTTAAACGGAGATTTCTTTAAAGAGTAAATCATAGTCTTGATTATATTTTTGCCGCAGTTGACATTTTTTGAAGAAATTGCCATTATTCTGACGGGAATATCTTCGGTAACAAATTTTACACTTGATAGTTGAATTGGGTAAAAAAACATTTTGAGATCCGTATCCATAGATCTTTACACTAATGATCCGGATCCGTATCCGCGGATCTACTTTTTTAACGATCCGGCACATCACTAGTCAGGAGAAGCTATTTTATATATATATACAGATCAATACAGTATATTTTGCGGGGGGGGGGGTTGCATTTTGGGGGGGGGAGGGGTTTTGTAACACCACCGTCCCCCGGCCCATGCAGCTGCACTGGTCCTGGGTCTGCACTAGCAGCACTGTCCACCGGAATCCACTGCTCCTGGACGGCGGCGTCCATGTCCTACATACACACACGCACACGCACTCCTACATACACACAAGTCTACACACATACACGTCCTTACATACATACACGTAATCGCCCAGGAGGAGGGGAAGGCTTGGGAGAACCAGAGCCGTTTCTAGAAACAATAGCTCCAATGAGTAGGGTTCTGACGCAACTCGTGATTGCGAAAAACATAATTTGAATTCAAAATATCAGAACTCAAATTAGCTATTATTTATATATATATATATATATATATATATATATATATATATATATATATATATATATATATTTTTTTTTTTTTTTTTTTTTTTTTTTTTTTTTTTTTTCCTGCTGCAAAACTTGATTTTCCCTGTTCCGAAAGTTGCTTCAAATCTGGCGACTGACTGTGACCCCATTGATCATCTATAGCGTGAAGAAAACGAAATTAACATAATAAATATTTCGAATAAAAGTTCCCTGAAAACATAAAAAAATTCCACTAATAAGCAAAATTAATTATGAGGCGCAAAAAATTTAGCAATGGAATATTTTTTCGCTTATTTGGCCATGTTATGATTATTCCCCTAAACCTATCATTTAGGTTCAGGTTATTCTAAGAGACAGAGATTAAAATAACTTGACTTTTTTTTAATTTATTGACAATTTATATTTTGAAATGGAGATTAGAATACTATCAATATTTTTTTTTACAATTTACTAGTTCCAAATGTTTTGAACGTTTCAAATTTCGAAAAAAAAGTAAATGTTCTGAATGAAATTGAAAGTTATATCAGCCACTCTTTTTCGGGCTTTTTCTTTTCCTGGATCCTCGTTGGCCAGTATTCCTAGTAGCTTTGGGTTTCGCCAATTTTCTTGCCTGCTTTTTGGGGGATGTCTTCATTGAACGTCCTTTGCGTCCTCTACCAATCTTCTTTTGCACCTTTTCAGCCACTTTATAGTTTCCCGCTTCACTCATTAGTTGTCCACGATCCAAAGCGTTCTTCAAGTACATCTTGATTTCGGCACCCTTTTGCTTTGTATCCACATTCCTGGTGTTGCTCAGGAACGACTTGATGTTGGATAGAGTGGTTCCTTGAGTTCCTTGTAGTTTGCGGATGGCGTTCATAATTTGGCGACCCAGACCTTTAGTCGATGCAGTCTCTTTTTCAATTTTCGGAGAAGCCGAAGTTTTTTCCGCCATCTTCACTCCTTCAGAATCCATAATTACGTATTTAAGAGTAAATTTCAGATGATTACCACTCTTCTCGTCCGGCTTATTTCCTTACTTACAAACAGTGGATGAAAATATAAATTTTTGAAATGCTTTACCATCAACGTGAAGCAACATTGACACGAGCTCTCCGATTTTACCAGCGATCCAGATAAAGTTTTACGTTCATGTCCTCAAGATTTAAAATTCTTGATCAAGGCAAAAATAAGACTCATGAACTATGTGAAGGCTGAACACTTTTCATGAATGAACCCCAGACGTAATTAAAGGAGATGATATTTTTTACAGTTGGGGCCCAGTAATTCGCAACTCCAGAGCTCGAATACGCTACCTTGTGGTGGTTAACAATACTAAAGAAAAAGGTAAAACATTCCATTCCACGTGTTTTCTTTGGGGTAAATTACAGGCTTCAGACAGTTTGTGGTGTAATGTAAATTCAGAAGAATTGAAAAGAGAGTTTCCAACAAACACTATGAAAAATTACTGCCATTCACGAAGCGAAGATGCAAGTTATAAGTTACGGCATTTGTTTGTTTTACCTTTTTCATCCGCCATTAGACAGTGGTTGTAGCGTCCCCTATAGTTTATTGGAGTTGCGAATACATCAGCTCAACGCATCTGTCGTTTTGGATCAGAGCGCTTGTTTGCGTGGCTTTCTAACTTCTAGCAAAACATCGGCTTCCGGTGTTGTGTCAAAGCAAGGAATTTATTAGCGTGACAAAATTGCTTGTGTAGAATAGTTCAAAAAATCATTTAACACATACTATTTTAACTTATTTTCATGAACAGGGAGGAACGTAATTAAAAAGAACTATAACATTAAATTAAAAATTTTAAAAAATCTACGACCCTGATTGTCTATCTCATATTACGATGAACTTCGTGTCAGCCACATATAAAATTCAAATACCTTTAGTATTTTAGATGAATATTTCAAGATCGCCGGTCGAAATATGACGGGTGAAAATTGCATCTACATTTAAACGAAGCTGTGAGCGAACTGTTTGGGGCTATTTTGATGGTTTAAATTTTAACCCTAAATCCAGTAGATTAACCTTAAACTCCAGTGGATAGCGTTCATTGTTGACCACTTTTCCGTTTTTACTTCATTTTACAACGAGCTGATGTGTGACGACACACATGACTTCCTTTTACTCCAATTTAATGTCATTTCCCCATTGCTGGCAATTTTAATGTGATTCAATAGTTTACTCTCTAAATATCACCAACAGTGGCCAAATTAAAATCAGATTTGAAAAAAATTGCCAAATTCTTCGCCAAGTTGGCGACAAAACTTGGCGACCAAAAGACTGGCGATATATCCCCAAGTGTCCGCCAAATTATAACACCACTTCCGTTTGCATCGAAATTAACAGTGATTTCCTACTAAAAAGATGTGAAACACCTCCTTTGGTACATCCGAATGCAACAAAAAAGGGAAGTGCACAACTAGACCCCACTAGGAGTCTACGTACCAAATTTCAACTTTCTAGGACGTACTTGTAAATTCTTTCATGTGTTCTCTATATGTATTCTGTACTGTAATAAAAAATATATCATGCGTAAAGAAAGCAAGGCCCTCAGATTGTAGTCCTCATCAAAATAAAACCGTGCAATAAGCACCAAAAGAAAGAAAGTCTACGAATTCGATTTTCATCTCTAACATGTTGCATTTGTTTTTGCTTTGATTCAACGGACTGAGTTTCGCGACGTATATTTTTTTGATGGGCTTTTTTAGTTTTGCGAGAAAGATTTGACTGACGATGTTTCTGATTTCACGTCATCATGAGTTATACAGGCTGTTTATATAGCTGTGCTGTGGTTGACGTAAGTTCGCGCATTTTTGCCGAAGATCAAACACATGTAGCTTTAAGCCGAGTTAGTTCCCTAGAGGGACTAATTTTTAGTAGTTTAAATCACCGCAAGTTACTCAATAAACCTCACGATACAAACAAACTCTCTCAATGAAATGACAAGATTGCGAAATGTACCGTCTTATAATCATAATAACTAAGTCAATGAAAATTAACTAAAAAGTGTAAAATAAAAAATTATTAAATAAAAAAAAAACCCCGACTGTGTAAAAACCAAAAAACCTAAAAAGAAAAATGTATAAGCCCAGTAGTTTAGAATGTATTCAGTATTACTGAATAACTACACCGTTGAAATAGTTTTATAACCGTACACAAATAACACAAATCATAAATTCAAAAACAGAATAGAAGGATCAACAATCGGTACCCATTCAAATTTAATGGAGGTTCCTTGAATCAGAAAGGAATTGGTCCCGACTGTTGATCCTTCTATTCTGCTTTTGAATTTATGATTTGTCTTATCTGTGTACGGTTATGAAACTAGTTCAACGGTGTAGTTATTCAGTAGTACTTAATAACATTCTAAACTACTGGGCTTATACATTTTTCTTCTTAATTTTTTTGATTTTTACGCAGTCATGTTTTTTTATTTTTATTGATTTTTTTTATTTGATTAAATTGTTGATAAAAATGTTCTAAAAAACTTTCCATCAGTTTTTCCTTTCAAAAACTAATTGACTGCTTTGGTTTTTCCATAATGAAATTTTCAATTTACAGCGCTAAATATTTTTATTTGTTTGAAATACAAGCGTTTGTGACCCCCGTCAAAAAAAAACTTTCAAGATTTAGAAAGATTTAGAACTTATGGGGTTCTTTACAGCGATACCTTTTCCCTTCCTTTTGTTTTAAATATTATGTCTCCTGAATATCTTTGTAAAATTCTTGTTTTTATTTTTTCGCTTGATATATTTAAACACTTAGAATTACTGGTGTGACTAGTCGCGATATTTTTAAAATCTCGCTTACTCTGTTTCAACATTTTTTTCTATTTAAAACGTATTTTTGAGGCACATATATTTTTCTCCACTTACTTGTGACTTCCACAATACTTCTATTTAAAAAAAAAAGAAAAAAAAAGGCAAAAGAAAAAAAGATAGAAATGTAATTATGTCAGTGACCTTTATGAAGTTATGTTTATTCACCAATTCATTTTTTATTCGACTGAAGCTTGGTTGAAAAAATGTTCGAAAAATTCGTTTCAGCGGCTCTAAGTTAGGTAAATCATAATGCAGAACTTTGGATGTTCGTAAATAATATTCAAAGATTGCATTTGCTTTCAAAATTTCGCCGAAAAAGTCCCCTTTGTGAAACACTTTTATTCTATTTGTTCACTTATTATTTCTATTCCATTTTCCTAAGATCGCTAAGGATTCCTTTCTGTTTTTTTTTTTTTTTTTTTTTTTTCCTATTTTATTTAAATCACGAAATTGGTGACTCGATTTTTGAAAAATTGGCGGAGGGGGGGGGGGGACAACACCTTTCTTGGTGAAATCCCGGTGCCCCCTCAAAATGTTTGGTCACGATACGTCTCTGCTTTTCAGGTCCTCACAAGGAAAACTCACATGATGTTAGGCCTGGTGACCTATTGGTTCGATCATAAATAGCTAAGTCATTTTTCTCTTGATCGTTATCTAGGCTGACTGAATAATAAATAAGTGAAATACAAACGATAACACCCACAGACACATAGTGATAGCCAATCGATATTCCCAAATCGGTTGTCTTTTGCAACCACACTATCACTATTCTTTTTGAATCAACATATGCTTACAAATTTGAAGTGACTCAAAGTTGCTCAAATTTAGCCTGAATGACTGAAAAAAAATTAATTTTGAAAAAAGTTAATGCAAAAAAAAAAAAAAAAAGAAAAGAAACGGTTTTATTTCACCCCAAAAAACAGCATTACATAAATTTTTTTCTGATCTATACCGATCTCTATTGCATCGCGTGGAGAAACTTCCGTTTCATGAAAAGATTAAAAATATATCAACGCTGCACAATTGGACAAGAAAAAAAATCAGATATTGTGTTATTAAATATTGAAAGGGACATAATGAGCAATAAAGATGCTGTCATTTGCATTATCTGCATAGAAAGAAAAAAAAGGCACTTTGAGAGAGAGAGAGTTTGTTTTTTCACATCTATTTTCACGATTACTTTATGTAATTAAAGTATAAATTTATTATTGTTTACTTTTTAAGCGTGACAATATACGTATACTTAGTACTTTATTTTATCTTTAATATTTTGAATTTCAAAAGTTGTTTGTTACAAACGTAATTTAAGATTTTTACACCGTAGATAATGAAATCATTTGAAATTGAGTTACGCTTGTGAACATAACTAAATATTTTAATTATTTTTAATAATTAAAATGCTGTACTCATTCACCAAAACCTAAGTTCTTGATTACAGAATAGCTCCATATGAATGGATATCAAAAGGTTTCACTTTGTTATACAAAAATATATCTATTTACCTAAGCATAATTACATTACTTCAAAACTTTCACTGCTAATTATTGTTCTTGCAGCAATTATTATATACTGCTTGAAAATCTTGTTCAAAATTAATCAGTATTAACTTTTTAGCTTTATCATGATTAGATTTGTGTCTTTAAGAGTGATTTTGATAATTTCTTAGAATTCTTATGCTAAGTGGTAACAACTGGTAAAGAGTATTTGTTTTAAATTTCCTAAAATATTTCCATGTAGATAATTTAATGTACTATTTCATAGCTGTTTTTTTTTTTTTTTTTTTTTTTTTTTTAATGAAGATCATTTGATAAGAGCAAAGAGAGGAAACCATAATTATTGGTAACATAAATCAGGGGCATTTGGTGAACTTAATCAGGGAAATCAGGGAAAGTCAGGAAAAGTTTTTTAACAGTTCCCTGTCGCCACCCTGATCTGCCTTGCATCTCAGAGTCCTTGGTCAGGAAAACTGAGATGGGCACAGTAGCCCTTAGCCCTCATGGGCTGTCGTGCTACTGCGTTTGGTTTCTTAGTTTCAACACAACTGCTGCAATCGTAAAAGACCGGAATCTAGTAAATCTCGACATTCGCCAGTCATTCAAACAATAAATCAACGGCACAGTTGGCGCCATGCCTTTTTTTCTCGTGGGCACCCCTGTAATAACACAAACACCGAGATTTCCATATTCAAATGTCAATATTTACTGGCGAATAGCAAAGACATCGACAAATTCTGAATATTTTTGCTGAATCACCCGTGATTGTTGAAAATCTCCGATTTAGATATTTCACAGAAACATTGATATTACTAACCCTCAACTTCAGCTAAATGAATATGCTTTCCAATAATTACAGTTCGTTAAGTTTTAAAATTTAGAAATTATACCCGAATAAGTTGAACAAAAGAATTAATTTATAGGTTAGTATTAAGTAGAGATTTCGTGTAAAATTTCAGTTAGTGCTACCAACATGATAAGTTTTATCTCAAATCTAATATCTGCACTAAACCCCCTTTTTTAATCAAGGTGAATCTGCATTCAGACATTGTGTTCATAGTTTTAATCTTCCCTCGAGAGTATTTTACTCATTTATTTACTTATTTATTTTTTCAAATTGGTGCTTAAATGTAGCAACAAATCAATTTTCATTCTCTTTAAAAGAAAAGAAGCCACTTTGCCTTATTTTACAAGAGCAAGCTACGTCTAAGAGAATACTATATCAATACAGATGAGATGATATGCATGAGATTACTAAGAAAAACTTAAATTCATTAAAAAGTAATTAAAACATTTTGCAATATTTCAGACATGATAATCTGGAATTAAAACACGAAGGTTTTCGAACACATACGTATATAAAACTGGTGTGCAAAACAATCTTAGACAATTTTTTTATAAAATAAATCGTTGTTATGAACTATGACGACAAAGTAGTAGTTCATATATGCGTGGATGATTTTCGAAATTGAAAAGTTTCCACTTTCTGTGGTCATATTCATCAAACTGATAGCAAGCATTTGATTTTAATGAGATGAGACACATAATTAGAGCAACCCCCCATATTTGACATGAGCCAGAACCAACCGTTGATGAATTCCTCCGCTATTAAGTTTGCAATAAACGTCACTAGGGGGTCGTATGTTCGTTAGAGTTAACTTGAGTTGAGTATGATAAATAGAGTACGCGCCATTATAATCCGATAAGGAGATATTATGACGTGAAAAATTTTTCTTCTCGTCTTTAGAAGCGCGGTGAGTGTTGCTAATTTTTGCACTTTTTGCAAACTCCATAGTGGATTAAGTACAGTGCTGGCCAAATTATTAGACTAAAGAGTTTTTTTTTTTTTTGTTTATGTACACTATTTGTACTAAAATACTATTTATTTTACTGTTAAAGTACAGTACATACGGTACACTGATTATTACGTTAGTTTAGCAAAATTTAATGTTTGAAGGTGGCAGTACTGTCTGCTTTGTTTATGTTCTTTGTTTACCTACCAAGAAAAATAACCTCAATCAGCTTAAACAGTTCACTAGTTCTTTTTATTAGTGTGTTCTGTTATATTTAAAGTTAGTTTTCGGTAATTAGTGAGTATATGTATGTGAGTATATATAATAGTGAGTATAAACAATTATTTACCTCCTTTTTTAAAAAGTTAAGAAATGTTGTAAACCTTGTGAAAAGTATGTCAAAAAGACTCAAGAACAAGGGAATGCATACTAAATATTTGATAATTATTTCACTGTTCGTTAATGTGTCTATAGTTATGTAATCAATAAAGAATTTGCTTTTAAAACAGTCTTAGTCTAATAATTTGACCAGCACTGTAATGGATGTAAAATTTTTAAGATGAAATTTGCCTCTGAAAGTCAAAAATGAGATAGCGAGTAGAGTAATGTGAGGTAAAGTGAAATAATTTCAGCTTTAGCACCATCTATCTAGCAATACTTTAACTATGTTCTTAAACATATAATTTATTCCAGGAGAATAAAAAAAGAAAAAAGCTGTAAAACCTACTGACATCGTTTATCTTCTATACATATAATAAAATAAGATGTTTGTGTGTGTGTGTGTGGCGCGCTTCCCGGGAAAACGGTAAGGCCTAGAAAGATGAAATTTGGTATACAGGTACAGTTTCTGCCGAAGATGTGCACCTCGGACTTCGATTTTTGATATTTTAATTAGAAAAAAAGTTATTTAATGTTTTATGTGTTTTTTTGCGCTTTTTTAGTACTTTTTACCTCACAGACCCCGAACCAATCGCACCACACAATTTTTTTTTGTACTATAGTGTTGGAAATTTAATTTCAAATACGATGAATGAAAAAATTTTGAAGATAGAGCAATTTTTGTATTTTTTATGAATTTTCGAAAAAACCTTCAATTTGCATTTTTTTCTGGGTTTTATATTTTTCTAATGTCATCCTACGAGAAGCAGCAAAGCCTCATTTCTAAAATTTAAGTTGGTAATAGTAAAAACATTTCGCCCTCTTCAGAAGAAAAAAGTTCTAAAAATACGCACTAGTTTTTTTTTTACAATTTTTTTAATGCAGAACACATCATGTCTTTCTACGCATCGGTCGAAAAAAGCGTTCTTCAATCTTTTATGCCTCTGACGTCACTACTTGGATTTCGATTCGATATTTACGGCGGAATCTTAATCGCAAACAATTTTTTTTTTTTTTAACTATATATCTTATTTTTACATTTTATGACTTGATGACCACGTGTTTTTCCGACAGCGCTTGCTTTTTTTTCTTTCCTTTTTTTTTTGTTTAATTTAGGGATTGCATTTATTTCTTTTTCCATTCCCCACCCCCACCCCCAAGCTGGACCTTTTGCTGTATCTATATTACTTTACATTTCATAGATGTGCGCATTTAATTCAATAAAGACAGCGAGATTTTTTTTTCTTTGTCACTTACTTTACTTCGTTACTTTTTGCACACAACGGGAAATTTTGTAGATAACTTTTTTTTTTTGCTCTATTTAAATAAAAAAGCGGTTTTTTGACTAATCTTTGTTTTTATTAGGAAATGAGCGGGGAAGTTAAAATAAATAGAGATGGATAAGAAAACTTAGAGATAGATCGTAAAGGTAGATAGCCGCCGGAGGCGGCATTAGGTAGATGTAGAGATAGAGATTTAGTGGACAAAAAATGTTTTTTTCGAATTAATACTTATATAAAAGAAAAAAGATTGTTAATTACTGTCAGCGATAGATATGCATAGATCGTATAGATAGATAAACAAATATAGAGGTCGATATAGTAAATAGACAGCAAAGAAAGAGACATGCCCGTCATTTAAGGAACTTCAACGAGGTGTCAATGCCCCCCCCCCTAACACATACACACACCATGACTTCGAAAAAACAATGCTTTCACATAAAAGTGGAATTGTTTTTTGTTATTTTTCGACAAAATTTGCATGAAGAGTACGCCGTTTGTGTCTCCCCTCCCCCTTCCTTTAAAAATATTCCAAACGACGGAACTGGAGATAGATCTAGAAAATATTTTATTCAAACTACTAATGATATAAATAGATATAGATTGATTGATACCGCCACGAAATTTATTTAAGCAGTCGCCGAAAGCGGCAACATTGGCGTAAAAAGGCGAATGATAATGTAGATAATATAGAGAAAAACATTGATTAATACCGTCGCTAAACTGTACAAGCAGCCGCCGAAGGCGGCAACCCTGGCGCAAAAAGGCGAATGGCGTAAAAAGGCGGACCAGCTGGTCGCCACAGGCGGCTAGTTAAAAATAAAAACTTTGAAAAAAAATATGTTTGAAAAAAAAGGACATTACTTTCCAGTTCCCCTAATGTTATAATGTCGTATGAAAATTACAAAAACAAAAATCATTGATGCGGCAAAATTCGGTAATCTCAAAAAATTTTATTGGTTCGCAATTCTAATAAATCTCAGAACACGCAGCAATCTCTCGCCAATGGCTGCTACTACAAGTAAAAACAAAGACCTACCTGTCCAATGATAAATCTGCACGTTCGCGCAAAACTGAAATATCTAACCTTTTTGGCTGATTACTTAAATCACCGCAAGGTGGCTTGTCCAAGCTCTAGAACTGCGAATTCAACCCTAATAAAAATTACATGTGTTGTCCGCAATAAAAAAAAAAATTATGCGGAAAAAAGTGAAATCATCTCACATACTTAGACATTATTTATTTACCAAATAGTGCTATTTTTTTAATGGGACATTGAATGAAAAAAAATTAATGAAACAACAACACCATTAAAACTGAAAATTCGGTAAAAAGAGCGTCCAAAAAGAATTTCTCTAGAATCGATCGGGTTGGCGATCCCTTCAAAAATTTCCCAGGGGTATCGTTCTCTTCACCCTCAGTTAGAGAGGCATGAGTAAAAGCAAGCTGCATTCTGAAGTAGAAGAATAAATGTATGATTCCATGTTTAACAATCATTTCGGGCTACGGTAAAGAGTGTGCAGAAAAACTGAAAGCTATGAACGAAATTGCTTCACATATAACTGCATTCAGAAATGACACAATGCCTTTGTACTAAAAATAAATGAAAAGCTTTTTTCAAAATGGCGTTGTCTTTTTTTTTTTAATTCTTGAAAAGACGCCATTTTGTCATGTAAGATTTATTATTGAATTTAAAGAAAACATTTTTTCCCAGTAACCTACCACTGATAATATAACTTTAAATCTTTTGATTAAAAAAGTCCTGACAGTATTGTTATTTTGAAAAAAAAATCAAAAAACGACTTAACCCCTTTTGGAAGTCGAATTTTAGAATTCAAAAGATAATTTAAAACAAAGAAGTTTAAATATTCAAAATATTTTATTGAAACGTGTATATTTTAACAATATTCATTGCAGTTTGGTAAATCTTGGAAATAAATCGTTTGATTACTAATGTGACGCTTTTAGGATTGAAATATTGTGATTATGTGCTACTTTAAACGTTAAATTAAGGCAAGCAAATATTTTGCTTGATATACTTTTTTAAAAAGTTCAAAAAAAAAAAAGAATGCATTACTAATTCTAAGAAATGTCTGTAAGTCAGTTTTTTTTTAACAAAACGCATGAAATACCAGAAAAACAACCTTAAACGTTGATCCATGAGCGCAAGAATTTTCTGTAAATCAGTCTTTTTTACAAAGGTATGAACTACCAGGAAAACAACCTCAAGCACTAATATCTCGGTTTTCGTTTGATGTGCGTTCAATCACCTGGGTATCGGGGTTGAATTTTCGTGGTGTTTGTCGTTTTTCGATTGCTTCATGCGAAATTAAATACTGTTCGCTGAAACTGAAATTATTCTCTGGAATTTTTCGTGACTTTTTTTGGAGTTATATAAAAGGTTTTTTTTTTCTTCTACTTTTTAATTATGACTTTCCGGTGCATCATAAAACATTCTCTTCGGGGTGATGAAAATTTTCCATGCTAACAATCATTAGGTCAAGTAGTTGTTTAAGAAAATTTGCTTACGTCACCAAATTATGATAGGGGTAACAAAACTTAATTTTGATCTTACGAGCCCACAACATTTATTATAACTAAATAATGTGCTCTCGCTTTTATAATAGAGATTTCTGAAAAAAGACGATTCCATATTCGAAAAAATAACCCGTAGATGCACATTCCACGCTGATATGCCAAATTCGAGAGTTACCGTCTAACCACGGATTGTTTGGAATGGGCAAACGTCCAATTAAGACGAGTTTATCTGAGTGCGGGGGAAAAGTAAAAAGAGTTGATGCGTGTGTTCCGCTCATTTGAATGTGACTCTGCTCAGTTTGCAGGCTAACATACTTCTGCAAAAGCTGATATCCCTGAAAATTAATAGATGCGTCCATTTTCGCCTGTGAACCGGATGTTTGCCTTTTCATACAATCCGTGGTCAGACAGTAGGTTTCGCATTTTGTTCTGTAGACTTGTAGAGACACACATACACGCAAAGAGACATATAACTCTACAGGTGGCTTCTATTATAATAATAATAACTATTATTATTTTTATTATCGCTATTGTAATGATTATTGTTATTGTTGTTTCTGTTGTTTTTACAGTTTATGTTGTTGACAATAATTATTAAAAGGCTTGAAAGTATCTCTTGACATTTTTTTAGAAGAATGAAATGTACAAAAACAGTAAAAACGCTAATGGTAATCATTTCTATTTAAATAAAAAACTAACTTCTTAATGATTGAATGGAAGGGGACAGGGAAAGAAGATATAAGCATTATTTTGATTTTAATTTTTAGAATGTTTGACAATTTTTATAAAAAAAAAAACGCATTCAAATTTTTACTCTTTGTGTTTTAAATAAAATTTATTATCATAGAAAAGAGAAAGCAAAAAAAGAAATTGATGTTTCAAAAATAATGCCCTGTCATTTAAAAAAGAAAAACACATTCAAATGCAATGTTTTTTAAAATGTCAATTGCTTTTTTTTTTTTTTTTTTTTTTGACTCCCATTTATCATAATGCAAAATTTTATCGAAAATACAAAGCGTGAAAATATGCTTGACTAAATTTTAAATTTTTAATGCGCGAAATATGTTTGTAGAAGCATATCGTTGCATACGTATACATGGTTTTTATCATTAGTACAGGAAATATGTAAATGTGTCCAAAGGATATTTCGCAACACTTCCAAAATTCTTCTAAGAATATTTCTACTACACTTTTGGTATTACCACAATTTGTTTAACGCAATGATGGCCACACCTTTAATAATAAACGATACTATTTCACATTTGAATTCCATTACAATATGAATCCTATACATCGTGATCTGATTGGGATACCTTCTTCCAGCAAACTTCTTTGAAAAAAGCTAATGGAGACAATATAAAAAAGGGATTAAGGTGATTTTTTTTAAAGCAAAAAACAATTTTTAAACATTAGTGTCCAAGAGTTGGGGGAAAAAAAAAACAGGAGGGAAAATCTAGGTAAAGTGGATAACCCGGGCAAATAGAATATTGCCTATAACTCTCTAATTGTTTGTTGGCCGGCAACCGTGTTGTTATAGCGAAATTCGTCGAGATTTCGCAGCAAACACGTCAGGACGAGTTGACGTCGCGCGGCACCAGGGAGCGGACAGAATGTGTTTTTGGGAGAACAATATTTTTTTAGTGGTAAGTGTTTTGTTCGTAACTTTAATACTATTTGTAACATATTTTTTGTTATGAGTAGAATTTGATGCATGATTATGTAGCTTTCAACTATCCGTAGACGACGAGTTTAGGTGCTCTGGTTTTTTAGTATTTGAGATAACCTCAAAAATTTACCGAAAGGGCAAAGCAGATTGGGCAAAGTGAATACCGAATTCACTTCGCCCGGTCACGACAAGTTCTACAGTTTTATCGAATTATGTACTTTATTGCGTTATTTTCAATTGTATATGGTGTATAAATACTTAAAAAAAAGGGGGGATCAGGATCCTGGGGCAAAGAAAACAAGCAGGTCGCTATCAATTTCTGTTTGGCGGAAAATCGATTAAAGAGACAGCGAAAAAAAAAGGGGGGGGGTAGATTATGTTACACTATATCGACGTGTCAACAGTAGAATTGCTTCTCAACAGTTAGGTCGTTTCCATTCTATATTCACGGAGGATCAAGAAAATGAAATGGTTACTTATGTACAAGATAAGGAGGCGGGTTTTTTTTTAGATTTACTCGGGATGAATTTATGTGTCTAGCATTTGAGAAGTATGTTAAACGCAACCATTTACACTATCCTGAGAGCTGGAACAAACATAACAAAGCAGGAGAAGACTGGCTGCAATGAATTTTATCACGTCATACTAACTTGACTTTAAGAACTCCAGAATCGACGTCTGTGGCGAGAAGATTTAATCGTAATACTTTTGTTTGTAATAACTACAATAATTAGCATTGTAGCAAAAAAAGATGTTTTTTGAATATGTTCCTTACGTTTTCGATGGTTATTTTATTTTCAATGTTTAGTTCCATGACAAAAAATATTGTTGTTCATTTTTCCCTAGTACCGAATCCACTTTACCCGGGGTGCTTGGCAAAGTGGATATTCATGCTATTATTGAAAACTGGCTTCATATCTAATAGTTTAACTAACATTAAGGACAACTCTCATTGCATTATGTAAGTTCGTTAAATGAAGACTGAATATAAACATCTGTTTCAATCTCCCCAGTTATAACTAAATACAGTAAAACCTGTAAAGTTGACCACCTTTGTAAGTTGACCACCTGTCTAAGTTGACCGCTTTTGTCAGGAACGGAATTAGTCCTATCTTGTATAATGGAGGAAAACCTCTGTAACTTGACCACCTTTCTATCCTGACCACCTGTCTATCTTGACCACTAATGTACCCCAAATTTGGTTTGGAGTATTGTAAAAATCCCTTTGTAAGTTGACCACTTGGTTTATTTTTTAAAACTTAATTTAGCAAATTGTTTTATTTTATTATTATTTTTTTTTATAGCTTCCCAAGAATATTTTTGATGCCACTTTTATTCTCCAAACTTGTTTTTCTTTTGTTGTTCTATTTGAGATAACCTTTTGTACTCTCTGTTCAATGAAAACATGTGTCAGTAGAAAAGTACAAAGTATTTTTTTCCAGTTGCAATATTTTGTGGCAACACTGGAATTGTGCTAGAGCAAAAGTTACTTGCGTTGCAAGTATTTCTGGTGCAAGGGATTAAGAAATAGGACATTTTCATATTCAACTGCTTTTTAGAACTATGAGAGCCCAGCTTTGTGAAAAAAGTTTTACATAAAATGGCTTCAAAAAGAAAGTTAGTTGAACTTGAGATTGATAAAAAGTATGAAATATTAAAATTAACTGAAAAGGGAGAAATCCAGAGAAAATTAGCTGACACATGTGGAATTTCCAAAACTAGTGTCTAATAAGTGCACCAAACTTCAATAAGGAGTTACTTTGTTGAAAAGTAGATCATCATGGTTATATGAGAGAAAAAAATAAGTGAAAAATTTGTTATTTTTGATTAGCTATGAATTTTTAGGAACTATTAATATCAAATAACTTTTTATAAACAATGATTTTTTTTTGGATTAATTTGCTGAAATTTTAAATTTACATGAAACATTATACGTCATTCTGAGAAAATAACCTCTAAAAATATTTGAATAACATTTTAAATTATTGTTTCAAAGTAATGTTAAACAATGAAAGTGAGTTGAAAAGAAAGGTAAATGTCAATTAGTCAAAAAATGAATGCATGGTGCAAGAAAAAAAAACATTACCCCCTTTATAAGTTGACCACCTGTCTAAGTTGACCACCGAAGTACTGCACCGCAAGTGGTCAACTTATACAGGTTTCACTGTAACAACAATCAAGAAAAACTTAAGGTATTCACGTTGCCCGGGTTTTCCCTACGTGTTGTAAAGGCTCAAGACAGATGTGAAACTTGTGTATTACAGGGGAGAATTTAAATTATTCATCAATTACTTTTGAACACTGAACAGCATAGATTGTGCATCGTGTTTACCATTAATTTATTTACATAAAATTATATAAAGCGTATCTTGAAATTAACGCAGGATTTGAATTTAAATACAAATACAAATACAGAAGTGACGACCAACACCAGGTTCTGGGCCCAGCTAAGCTGGTCCTAGTCAGTTTACAATCCCAGTGAAGATCAATGGCCCTCTTAAAACTATCTACTCCCTTGCTCATAACCGCCTCTTCCGGTAAGCTGTTCCAAGTTTCCACTACCCTGCTGAAATATTAATTTTTCCTGATATCCATGTCCGCCTGAGATTTAAATAGCTTAAAACAATGACCCCTTGTCCTGTTTTCAGTGCTAAACTTTAGCCCCGTAACATCTTTCATTTTAATAAATTTAAACAACTGAATCATGTCCCCTCGGTATTTTTGCAGCTATTTGCCGCTATTTTTACAGTAAATTGTGGGCAACCCTGAAAAAAGAACGATTTGACAGCTGAGAGTATAGGGTTATTAAAAATGGAGCGTTATACGATGCAATAATGCGTTTTCATTATTGATTAATTATTTCGAAAATAATGAAAGTTGAGGCTGGTCAAGCATTTACTGTTATTGGCGCTCGATATCGCAACACGGTATTGCACGGATGGTTCTGAGCTTGATGACATAGACCTTTGACTTCAAATAATCCCATAAGAAGAAATCTAATGATGTTAAATCACACGATCCAAGCACGAGTCAATGGGGTCGTTTCCTAAATTTTAAAAGTATTTTTCTCTGAAAGAGTATGCTTAAAAACATAGAATCTGACAATTTTTTAAATAATTTGTTCAAGTTTAATATTTTTAAAAAATTACTTAAATCGGTGCTCTTTCATCGTTTAACGCTTCTGCCGATTACATCACAAATGATGAAATGCCATTTTCACAGTGCAAAATATTTAATTCGCATCTTTATTCACGCGTATTGTCAACGATATGGCTGGTAGCAAGCGTAGAGCGCAATTTTAATTCGCTGCTTGATTATCGTAACGTGGAAACGTAGTAGAAAGATACGGCGAAGTGCATCCTTTGTGACGTCATAAAGACCACACCTTGTTTGAAAAATCGAACATTTTAAAAAATTAATTAAAAAAAATCGTTGGGAAAATGAAAGTATTTTCTGGGTCCATGTTATTTTTTTTTTGCTCATTCTATCCATTTCAATGACTAAAAGTAGTACTTTTGACTGAAGGAAACCACCCCATTCTGATCACCGAAACGAGAGAGTACACGACCAGGAAATGCCTCATGCAGTAATTGAATTGTTTTACTGGCTGTATGGTAGCATAACACTCCATTTTTACTAACCCTAAACTCTCAGCTGTCAAATTGTTCTCTTTTCATGGCTGCCAACAATTTACGGCAAAAATGGTGACAAATTCAAATTTTGCGTTAATTTTGGGACATCCTTTTCATATGTGTCACTGTGTAAATCATCTTTTCGTTTTTAAGAAAAATTATCGGTTTATGAAAACTAAAATAAGTAATGAAAACTCACGCTTTTAAGTTTTCTAGGAACCGTGAGAAAACTGCATCAATTTTTGACTCATAACGTGCGATTTTTTACATTTTGAACTGTCAGTTCACCTGCACGTTTTCTCTCATGCCACGTTCCTGACTTAGGCATATTCATAACAAAATTGTGTTATTTTAATGAAGAAAATATATTTAAAACAACGAGAACACTAAACAGTACTCGAAATTCGTTGATTATACACACGCGTTTCGACGGTTGCTCTATTGATAACCGATGGCTATACTCTACGCAGTACAAACAACCACGGACAACGAGAAAGAAAGAAAGTGAGAAGAACCCATGTGTGACTTTTCGAAAAAACTACGTCACTTCTGTTACTTAAAAGTTTGTCGATCAGAATTTCAAAGCCCTCGCATAAAAAGTTTCTCTTTGAAAAAAAAAAAACAAATCATCTGAAAAAGCTTGAACACTACAAAAAATGTTTTTAGCGTGAAAAAAAACATCAGTCAACTCTACAGTTCGTTGCATCTACGTTTGTACTCTCACATTTTGAAGAACAAAAGTGATTGATCAAATGAATGAACTACCAACTCTTTTTTATTCACAAAAATTGCAAATTACTGCGAAGTTATTTTCAATTAATTTGCAAAGTATTTTGCAATAATTTGCAAAGTATTTTGCAATAATTTGCAATTTTTATGCATTAAAACGTTGGTAATTCATTCATTTAATTTTCAAGCACAAAGGTATTTATTCGTTATTTAAAAGTGATTGGATTTAAAATCCTCTTGGTTAAAAAAAAAGTATTATTACTCAGAATCGAACTTAATATCTATACATAGATCGACAGCAATCGTTTAAAATTTTCCAGCTTTATGAAAATTACTCTTTTTATTTAAATACAATTACAAAGGCCTTTTAATAATTAAAAACATTGTTTGCCTTTTATTGATTCATTTTTATCATATAACAACCCTAGAAAATCTTTCATAAAAAATTTTCTGAAGTTTAGAAAAAAACAGTAGTTTATCAACAAATAATAATAATAATAATAATAATAATAATAATAATAATAATATTAAATAAATAAATAATAAAAAAAAATCAGATTTAAAAAAAAGGAAAAAGAAAAACGTATTTTTTCCCCATCATTTTCGAATTATTTTATTTTCAAATGCTTCTACGGAGAAAAAGAATTGAAATTTCCAAACCTTAATCACAATTAAGTGTCAGCAAAATTACAATTCCACATCAGCAGAAAGTACTCGTTCCGGGATCCAGTGTTCCTCCTCCTAACTTCAAAGCCTTTACGATTCACTTAATTTTCAAGCACAATTTACCCAGCTAATTCATAATGCGTATTATTTTGCGTTGCGCTTTCGGCACAGCGCTATTCCTTCAGCTTCAGTTCTCAAAGCTGGTATTCTGTAATAATACTGTCTCGGAATAAGAGATAGCCGCGAGGGGTATGTTTTGCGATTTTCGGCATGAAATTAACTCCAATCAAACAGCAATCGAATTTTAGAATAAAAGCTGATTGAAGCTAAAATGTAAAGATTTTCATCTTATACTTTGTATGGAAAATGTTAGCGTTTGTGATGATAACATATGCGATATTTAATTGATTTCATATAATATAGAGAATCAATGTGGTTTTTATTATTATTGTAAAAGCTATTTTTATTATTAGACTATTTCAATTTACTTTCTCCATCACAGTCCCTGCGTTTTGCTTTCAGTTTTTAATTGTTGCCAAAAAACAATGGAAAATAATAGCAACTATGAAGATATTATACTTTCGCTTTTTAATTGCTGCTGAAAAAAAACAATGATTGAATGAATTACTAAAAAATAACAAACTAAATTCAAGTCTGAACTTAAACAAGCATATATTTGTGGGCGTTTTTAAAAGTTTTTTTTCATAGTACTTGTTCAAAAGTGCTTTTAAATTCGAGCATACAAATCACCAATCTTGAAAAAAGATTAATTGCAAATATGAGCTATTCTCTCTTTATGTGCAATACATTTATGTTAAAACGAAAGTCAGTACTGTTTTTTCCCCCTTTCAAAAAAGGTTAGATTACAAGTAAATATGTTTTAAATTTCGGTCACATCTCAAGTAAATTTTAAAATGCAAAAACTTTAAAATAAAATATAAAAAAATGTTTTTAAATTTTAATGACTATTTTTATAAGCAACTTCAATTTTTGAGTGTTGCAATCAAGAAATCATACACTTATTTTTTTCCATGCTTTTTATTGAGAACCAAGCTTATAGAACTATTTCTATTACTTTGTTTTCTCGTATTCTTTCAGCGCTTTATTTGACATGAAGGTCTATTACTTTTACTTATTACTTATCATTAATTTGATAATTCGGAAGATTCAACAAGTTAACTATTTTTTGATTACTGAGGTAAGAAACTGACTGAAAATGTCCATGGGTCATATCACCAGAATCTCTAAATCACCGGTAAAAAAATTTGTAACAAAAAACCACTTGTAAGAAAAAAGTTGTTTATAAATCGATTGCATTTAATGCTTTACGTTATTAACACATTTTAAAAAACTTCCTTGCCAATTTACTAACATATGTTTGCCATGTGAAGAGTTCACTTATTACAAAAATTAAACTATTTAGGCATAAATAATCTAAGTCGCTTTAGGCATTCTAACATTATTACACTGTAAGTTCTTTAAGTTACTGCATAAGTTTTGAAACAATACTATGTGGGTTTGTCGGTCCCAATAAAAAACGATCGATTCATTTTATTTCAATCTCGCCAAAAGCATGGGAAATCTATGCCTATAGTTTCACCCAAAAACGAAAGCGGCTGAAAAGTTCGAATAAAGTTTGTAATTCGGGCTCCTTTTGAAAGAACTTGTGTTCTTTTGTTAAACGTGGAGAACTCGGTTTGCAGTTCACTTGATATTCTAAAGCTCAGGTGCGTCGAACATTTTATTATTTCAGAACATTCTTACCGAATCGAATCGACAGATGCTCTAAAGGAGTTATTAATCAAAATAAACGATTTCAAAAATGAGCTTGTCAGCTCGAATTTTGCGGAAAGCAGCTTTGTTTTATACTGTTGAATTTTCTGCATTCGCTATTCAAGTCTAAAATTATAGGGAGAGGGGGGGGGGAGAACTGAACTTTATTATTTCATAAATAAAAACTACAGGCGATGAAATAAGTTTGCAGCATTTAAGAGTAACTGATAGTTGTTTAGAAATTCTTAAAAATGTACTTTATTTTTGAATATTGTGTAATAAAATATTGTAATAGTCAAGCAAATTCGCAACGATATTGAATTCGATTAATCTTTTTCCTACTGGTAAGTTTCGTATATGTTAGGATTCTATTTAAAATGAACACTGAACAGGAAATAAAATGTTTACCTTAGTGCAAAATAATAATAATAATAATAATGGTAATAATTGAAAAATAAAATAAATGAATGATGAAGTCAACACTGTAGTGCGTCACTGATAAGTTGGAGCTTGTCCTTGACAACGTTTACTTCTTTTGGGGGCAATAAGGAAGGGGAATTGGCGCTGAGTTGAGTTGAGTTACTTTCGCACTAGTTTCGCAATGGTATTTCAACTCAAAAACTATGTCAATAACCTTTCTCTTTTCCACTTAATGCCCTAAAAAGAAGTAAACATTGTCAAAGTCAGGCTTCAACTTATCAAAGCACAAGTTGACAGAAAAGTTGAACATGAAATGTAGACACGCATTTCGGGTTACAGCAAAAAATTTTATCAACTGAGAAGAAGTTTTGAGCGTCGATGCTAAGCAATTTTTTGTTTAATTTTTTTTCTAATATTTTCCTGTGGTTCCTTTTAAATGATTGATTAGCAGAAATTTTATTTTTAATTACTTCATGAGTTAAAGGGACAGTAATAATATTTTTTTTTACACAATTTAAATGAAAAATCAACATTAATTTATTTACTCCACTTTTTTGTTTCTGATTGTTGATTTGAATGCCTTAGTAAGAAATAAAAAAATACCTTTGTGCTAGAAAATAAAAGTAAAATCAACAGCGTATCACTTGCACAATTTTTCAAACACGTGTTTTGGGGTTACAAGGAACCCTTCTTTTAATGTAAAAAAAAAGATGTGAACTGATGGTTATAAGATTATCCGACGGTACAGACATCAGCGATCAGCTCATATTTTTTTGCATTGAAAAGGGAGTTCCATTCAACTCCAACGTGTTTTCAATTTTGTGCATAGTTGATTATTCTTTTGCACTGTTAAATGTTAAGGGGCTCCTGCCAACTCCAACGTGTCTAATTTTGTGCATATGTAACATTGTTGATTATACTTTTGCACAGTTAAATGTTAAGGTGCTCCTTCTAGCTCCAACGTATCTACTACTTTGTGCATATGTAACATTATTGGTTTTACTTTTACGGTGTTAAATATTAAAAGGTTCCTTCCAACCCCAATGTGTCTATAATTTTGAGCATATGTGACATTGTTGATTATACTTTTGCACAGTTAAATGTTAAGGGACTCCTTCCAGCTTCAACGTATCTGCTACTTTGTGCATATGTAACATTGTTGATTTTACTCTTACGGTGTTAAATACTAAAAGGTTCCTTCCAATTCCAATGTGTCTACAATTTCGAGCATATGTAACAATGTTGATTATACTTTTGCACAGTTAAATGTTAAGGGGCTCCTTCCAGTTCCAACGTATCTGCTACTTTGTGCATACGTAACAATGTTGATTTTACTTTTACGGTGTTAAATATTAAAAGATTCCTTCCAACTCCAATGTGTCTATAATTTTGAGCGTATGTGACATTGTTAACTATACTTTTGCATTGTTAAATGTTAAAAATAGCATTCTTAGTGGATTATGATAACGAATTTTTCACTAATACCATTAACAAAAGTTAAAATATCATGAAAAAAATCACTTACTACGTTTGTGTAGTAGGGAGGAAAAGCATATGAATATAAACTAATTTCTGCAGAGAAAGAAAGATATTTATTAAGGAAATTTCTATTTCTAGAATGAGACATGCGTTTAGTTCACACTTATACTCAATGTTTTATGCAGACAAAGCTGTTGAAACCATTCTTTTATGGAAGATTAAGACAATGTATATTTCCTTTCTGTGTTGCAGTACTCTGACTACTTTTCCATCTATACGAATAACGTCACGAAATGCGAAGTATAGCTACGTATCACGAAACTTAAAATCAAATGAAATGAAGCTAAAGATATGTCCATCAAACATATTTTAAGCATTGAAAAAATTTAACTCCGTGGAAAATGGGAGAGGGCAGGAGCAATTAAAATTGAACACATTATATTTGTCTGCTTGTTTATTTATTTTTTAATTTGAAGTGCCAAAAATCCTTAGCTTAATACAAATATTACGCATTTTTCTTTTCATCCTAAAAAAGTAAATCCTTTTTTATTTTTCCCCTTTATATTTTTTTTCCTTTTTTTCTCTCTCTTTCTTTTTTTTAAGGAATCGGCAATGTTAAGATCTTTATTGTTTTTGTACATTTCTGATAAAACCAGTTCTATTCAAGTCTTTACTGTTTTCGTACATTTCATTAATCCGAAATTTGTTTCACACCTTTAAAAAATGTCAAGGAGGGATTTCACATCTTGAAAGACTCCTACCTATATCTCTGGTGTTCATTATTATTCTATTTGTTTATTTTTTAATTTTTACAGTTCCATTAAATTTGTTTTCTTAAGAATTATTTTCGACATTCATAGGCTGCCAAAATTTTCATTAAAAAAAGCAGGTCCGGCAATTTAAATTTTTCAGTGGGCGTTGGGGGGGGGGGGGGGGGGGGGGGCGGGCAGTATACTCAATGGAAATTTTATCGCAAAGCAAAAAAAACCGCACCCACTTCTATGTAAAAACACTAGTTTTTTAAATCCCGATCTCCCTCCCTCCTCCGAAATGTTAAAAAGGTGTTTTTTCTTCTGCTAAATCATATCGAAAAGAACAATTCTAATATTCAAATGAAGGAACACGTGGCCTATACATAGTCGCGATGCCTTTGCGCACATGCAGTTTCATTCCGCCCTCCAACCAATCAAAAGAGGCGACGAACGGCGCTGCATGACGTCCATAAACTTTTCGCAGATACTCAAAACGACTATTACGGAGGAGAGCTCCAAGATATGAAATGTTCCATCCGAAAAAATTGCTACAGCCGCCGAACGCGTAATTTACACCTCATCTCTCGAACTTTTTCCTGTTTTTTTTGTTCCTAATTGTTGCAGCTTTTTTGTTTGCCCCTTTTATTATTACTTTCTTTTTCATCCGCTGTTTGTTTATTCTTTGATGTTGGTGAAAAAACGTCTAACAGAAAGGTGATGTTTACCGCCTATGGTTTCGGTTGGGTTATGATGATTTATGGAGCGGCGTTCTACGGACGAGGTATGTATCTGGCCTTTTTTTTTATATCCAATAGAACCTCGTTATTGTGAACTCTTTAAATACGGGATTTTTAATAATCACTGCGCTATTTGTTTAAAAGTAAGTAAAAAAGCTTGTTTTCAAAAGTAAAATTTAGTTATTTAGAAAACAAATTCAAGTATATATTGTGCATAGCGGTCTGAAAGTGGGCATTTTTTTATTTTAAACATTATGCCAGTTATAGATGAGTGTTTGTTACACAACTTAAGTCTTGTACAACTTAAGTCTTGCTGTTAACTTAAAGTCTTAGGAGTCATAAACATCGATAGAACACCACTCATGTCGTAACACGGCTGAATTCTCCTCTAAGATCTTGTAGATGTTTTGAGGAGTTTCGGGGCTCGGAGATGATTTGTCGCAAAACATGAGCGGGATCATGACTTAGAATTCAGCTGTGTTACGACATGGCTGGTGTTCCACCGATGTTTAGGACTCCTAAGACTTCAAGGTATGTATAGAAAACATTCATCTATAATTGACATATTGTGGAAAATAAAAAGAGATGCCCCCACTTCCGGATCACTTTGTGCAATATATATACAGAAAAAGTGTAAAAAAGGATTTACAAAACGTGCTATGCCATTTATCCTCAGCGATTGCTTGCCTTGTCCTGAGGAAGGATTGGCTGTTAGTATTTCCCGAAACTTAATTTTTATTAAGAGTAGAGCTCAATTTCTAACAGAAGTGCTGAAGAAGAAAACGGACATTAGTAAAAAAATGGCGATTTTATTATTGCTACATACATAGTATGTAGAATCCTATTCCGCATTGAGTCTTAATAACTTAATTCTATATTAAAAGAAAAGAAAACTTTACTTATTACAGTAGAACCTCGTTTATGCGGCCCCCGTTTATTATCCAGATCTCCGGTTTATCCGGATCAAATTTTTAGAGGCTTAAAAATGTTTTAGATTCATATCTTTTCTAATAATAAAGCTGAAAGTCTCTCTGTCAGGATCTCTCTCTGTCCGAATCTCTGTCAGGATCTCTATGACGCGCATAGCGCCTAAACCGTTCGGCCGATTTTCATGAAATTTGGCACAAAGTTAGTTTAAGCATGGGGGTGTGCACCTCGAAGCGATTTTTCGAAAACTTGATGTGGTTCTTTTTCTATTCCAATTTTAAGAACAAAATTATCATAAGATGGACGAGTAAATTACGAAATTATCATAACGTGGAACCGTAACATGGGCACAAGCCAATTGGCGAGAAAATTCACCATACATTATTTGTAAATATACAGGCGAGCCAAAAGACCTTTTAATTTTCTATTGCGGGTAAAGCCGTGCGGATGTCACTAGTAAATAATATATTTCAATTATGATAGCTCATTATAAGTCCGCCAAACATTCGCTTTTTATTTTAATTAAATGTACAACTCCTGCATAGCTCCTGCAGTAAATTAAATCATACAAACATCATGACGTATTTGGAACGTTAGTCTGACACTACTACAGCTTACTATATGCGTTAATGTGTTTGTGCGAAGCAAGTCTTTGTACTTTGGTTACAAAGCGCTTTTATTTCCCCCTGTGAAAAAAGAAACGTCTGCTTATTAAAGACTGCCCGGATTTTCGTTCCCCTTGGGTCGCAGTTAGTCCGGATAAACGAAGTTGTACTGTATTTACCTGTTCCTTAAGAGTCCCAACCTGTGTATGCACCAAACAAACGTTTTTACGTTCTCCTGAAAAGTAGTGATAATGAGACTGACATATGTCTAGCTTTAGACACCGAATTAGTGATCACGTTGAAATGAAAATTAGGTCAAAAACAAAGATAAAACTTAATGCTCAAAAGGAAATTATTTTCAAAGAGTAGCCGTACCGGAAAGCCGTTGCGACTCTGCTTTTCGGTCTCGATACTGCACGAGAAATAACGGTCCTCATTTGTTTGTTTTCACTCAGAAGGAAATATAAAGGCTACACCCTTGTGCAAACTAATGGAATCAAGCCATTTTTTAAAAAAATATCACCTTTATTTACATTATTTAAATATAAAATCAAAATCACCACTTAGTATGCCCCCCCCCCCTCTTTTTGTCCAGCACCATTTTTACTCTACTGGGCATAGAGTCAACTAGAGTTTTGCCTTTTTCATTGAATTCTTGATCTCTAAACCATGTCTTTAGCAGAGAACAAATTATTTTTATTTTCTTCTATATCTAATATATAGATGAAAGTATTGGATTCCTGCAAATTTTCGAATTTCGAATTTTGACGGATTCGAACGTTTTGAGGTGTGCTGAGTCTATTTCGACTATTTTTGGAAAATGTCTGTGTGTGTGTGTGTGTGTATGTATGTGTGTGTGTGTATGTATGTGTGTGTGCGTGTGTATGTATGTGTGTGTGTGTGTGTGTCACGTCTGTGTGTGACCAGTTTTTTGTAGCCGCTCTGCAGCAAAAACTACCGCATGAAATCGAACGAAATTTGGTACACATATGTGCCCCTATGTGAACTTGTGCCCATTGGTTTTTGGCGCGAATTCCTCCAAGGAGGGTGGAGCAATGGGACGTTTTTTGAGTTACGCATGCTTGCTATTCCTCAGAAAGTAACTGGCGGAATCAAACAAAATTTGGTCCATATGTTGCCATTAACAGGAACAGGTGCTGATTCAATTTTGGTGTCAATAACTCAAACGGGGGTTGAGCTATAGAGCGTTTTTGGTCATCAATTGTGACTTCTGAATCTCAAGAAATAATGAACGGAATCAAAGAAAAATTTATCGACAAGTAGCCCCTAGAGGGTATACGTGCTGACTCTAATTTTGGGTGTCAATAGCTGAAAACGGGGGTAGCGCAATCGAACGTTCTTTTTTTTTTTTTTTTTTAATTGTGAGTTCCGTATCTCAAGAAGTAATGCTACCTTCTGGATGAAATTTGGAATAAATGTCAATCCATATGTAAACAGGCGTTGGTTCAATTTTGGCGCCAATTGCTCCATGGGGGGGGGGGGGGCTTTTTTATGTGAATAAAAATAGCTTTATAAATGCAACAATAAGAAAGATAAATTGTAATAGACTGTCGTCTGCGTATTTCGCGTGATTTTAACTGTTGGAAAATAACCAGAAAATCACGATGATTTAAAATTTTTAACCGTTGCCATCTTGCGTTTGTTAACAAATAAAATATTTGTAATTAATTCAAGCAAGGTTTTTAAAATAACTTTCAATTTTCTCTCTTTGCTTTGTTTTTGTAATAATTCAGACATTGGGATAGTCATCAAGTTTTTGCATGTGCAATTTTGTTTTTGTTGGGAATATTGCTTCCTCGTCAAGCATAGGGAGGGATCAGAAAAAAAAAGAAAAATATAGATGAAAGTTTCGTGATGGCCACAGCATACTAGTTTCTTTTGTTTTGCAATCAGATTTTCACTCAAAGTCACAATGGCCTGCCTCTTCCTGGAAAAATATCCATGACTAACAAAAAGATAAAAAGTGACCGGAAGGAGAAAAAACAGCAAAAATATGTAGAAATTTAAACAAAACACAATATTCATGACAAAAAAAAAAAAAAAACTTGAGGTTATGGCTTCGAATCAACTGGTAGGCTAAACAGCCGTTATAAACAAAGATTGAACAACCTAAAAAATTCGAAATTTAAAAGTTCCCAACTTGATTCCATTACATCGCTCAAGGGTGTATATATTCTGGTGAATGAAAGAATCTCTTTTTGTGTGCCAAGTTACGTCACATTAGTGAACGTTTCCGAGGGGAAAGAACAGGAAGTATTTATCAGGAGTAAAATAACAGTTTATCAGTTTCGGAATTGATGTACAGGAGCCCCCCCCCCCCGAATGACACTGTTTCGATCTAGCTCGAAACACTGTTTTGATACAACACGGTACGCATTTCCCTGATTTTATGTCATGTACATGCATAATTTGTTTTTTAAATAAATACAATAAAATTAATAAATAATATATAAAATTAATAAATAATTTTTAAATAAATAAAAAAGTCTCGTATAGCACAGTTTAAATACAGCACGGTACGATTTAACAGTGTTATACAAAGGACACCTGCAGTGGTGGGCTTGGGAGCACAAAATTGATGAGATCCCGCCCGCTGTTTACCGTCTAATTTGTAAAAAATCGTTGCAAAAAAAAAAAAAAAAAACTGCACGGAAACTGAGCTCCCGTGAGCTCCCATGCAAATTAAGCCCTGATTAAGATGTATTCATTGTGTTGGTATAACTAGTTTCTCGAGTATGCTAGTTTGTTCTTAATTTAAGTACCTAGAGAGATTTAAAATTGCGCTTAATTCATTCATGCAATGTGTACATTTTCTCACTTTAAAACAGTCGACTGAGCAGTAAGCTGTTTTCTTCGCATTGTATAGCAGTTAAAGAACTTTATTTTAATGGACAAATCACGTTTTGCTTTCCAAAATTGAAACCACGGTTTAAGCATTATGAAGCGGAGAAAAAACATTACCAAAAAATGTCATATAGAAAGTTCACTTCAATATGGAATTAACGTCAGTACTTAATTCAAAACAGCCAAAAGAAATTGTAAATTAAGAAGAAGCGTTTCATATAAGTCATTAGTTTTTGTATCTGAGTTACTTTAGCGTGAAAACTAATTGAATGAAATAAAAACGTTGCACCAACACAAATCAAACGGTTCCATGGTTAGAAAATTAAATATTGTTATAATGGGGTGGTTTCCTTCAGTCAAATGTACTACTTTTAGTCATCGAAATGGATAGAATGAGCAAAAAAAAAATAACATGGACCCAGAAAATACTTTCATTTTCCCAACAGTTTTTTTTAAAGTAATTTTTTTAAATGTCCGATTTTTCAACCAAGGCGTGGTCTTTATGACGTCACAAATGATGCACTTTGCCGTATTTTTCTACTACGTTTCCACGTTATGATAATCAAACAGCGAATCAAAATTGCGTTCTATGCTTGATACCAACCATATCGTTGCCAATACACGTGAGTAAAGATGCGAATTAAATACCTTGCACTGTGAATGACATTTCATCATTTGTGATGTAATCGGCGGAAGTGTAAAATACGAAAGCGCACCGATTTAAGTAATTTTTTAAAAATATTAAACTTAAACAAATTATTTAAAAAATGGTTAGATCCTATGTTTTTAAGCATGCTCTTTCAGAAAAAAATACTTTTAAAATTTTGGAAACGACCCCGTTGTCATCTTTTACGCATGTAGTTTTGCACAAACCGTAGGCAATCAACAGCCGCCTATCTCGCGCCATGCGGTGACCGCCGCAAGGTACTCTTTCAGGTAATGAAATGTGGGCTACTTTGGCCCACATTTTGGAACTTTTATGATCATTTCTCAATAATTTTGTAACTATTCATATTTCCAAGCTGTGGAAACCTTTTTAACGCATCTGTAGAATTATCATAATTTAATTTTTGAATACTGATCAGTTTGTTTCAAAGTATTATTACCCGTTTTAATTGTTTTTTTTTAATTTGGGCCACTGTTACCCTTGCGTTTGGGTTACTTTGTCCCAAATTGGTTTTCAATATTTAAAATCATTGTAGAACTAACTAGAGCAAAAGAAAGACTTGTGTTCATAGGAAAAACTATTTATTTGAAAGAAAAATACATTTTTTACGAGAAGTTTGAGCCACACTTGTTTCTTTAGGAAAGTTAAAAAATTTTGAAATGTTTGCGGATATTTACATATTGTCTCAGGAAATAACAACGGAGAACAGTCATCTTTTTATCACAACCGAGCAGACAGAGTAGTAAGACACAGAACGTGCGTAAATGTATCCCGATGAAAATATTGCGCATACTTACATATTGTCTCAGGAAAAAACAACGGAGAACAGTCATCTTTTTATCACAACAGAGCAGACAGAGTAGTAAGACACAGTAAAAACGTGCATAAAGGTGCTCAAACGTTAACGCGTAAACATGCCCCGTCGGCAAGTTTGGATTTATTTTTAACGTGCAAAAAAATTTAATAACTTTTCTGTACATGCAAATACAATTCTCAAAAAAGGATAAAAGTCTGCTATTTTTTATATATTTATTTGTTTTTAACAATGTATTATTCCTACACAATAAGCTTCAAAACGTTCAACATAAAATTTACTCGGCTCGGTAGAAAACAGATTTTTCTATCCACATGGCAAACCGAAGCTCGACTGATGCTCAAAAACTTGGGAGAATATTTGCTAGGGAGCAGCATCAATCTGCTATGACTATTGGCTCTCCAGTTTTAACTCGTTTTTGAAAAAGGGCTCTGCGTAAACGTACCCGATGCATAATTGTGCTACGGTCTACCCTACTGTACAAGTGATTTCCCGATAATCAACCTTTGAAACTGAAAACCATGGCACTAAAAGTATCAGATTTTTGAAATGTCTTACTTTTTTTCCCCCCTTTGGTTTTTGGTTCAAATACCTTCTATTTTGTAAGGTGAGGCCGCTGCCCTCCCTTTCCTCCCTCTGGATGCGTTTATGCCTTTAGATATATGCTGGGTTGTAACTTTCCGATCATTTTTAGAGGTTTTTCTCCTCTTGTGTTAGAAAAAAAAATTTTTGATTGGTTGACACAGGGACAAATTAGCTGCATTTTATCTTAACGTACAAAATGCGTCTCTGAAAAAAATATTTATGATGAGGGGAAGCACCTGCTAGTCAAAAAGCTTAATTTTTGTCGGAATTGCATGTTTTTGAAAACGGAACAGAAATCCTCTGAAGTCATTGCTGCAGTTATACTCTTCGATGAATTTAGGATCTTTATCTAGCAGTAAGTTCCCATTCAAGTCTGGGCTAAGGCAGAATTACATGCAAGATACCGACAGCCCTCTCGTCGCACCCAGAGACTTCAGTTTTGTCCTTATATCGGCGATAACTAACTGCTTTGCATTCAATTTACGAGCTAAACCGCACCATGACTGTGGACTCTCGCTGGTTAGTTAAATTTACTTTAGTTACAATCTGCCGGCACTCTCAGCTGTAATGAAATGATATTTGCCTCCAGCTCGGTTATTCACTATTTCAGACAGATGAGTCAGTGACAAGAATTTGACTAGTCTTTGGATGTGATATCACAGCTGTCGGATCGTGCATGTTACTATCTATACTCAGCATGAAACAAGATTTTGAAATCATTTTTCCAGAGTATATTAAATAAAATATTCTTTGCTTTTAAATTTCATTTTAATCGTATATTTTACACTGGGAGGTTTTTTTTTTGAGCAATCACGATTACTTATTGCTTTCATTTGACTGTTTTGATGTGCTATCATTTTATTTTCCCGCCAGCACCCTCTGCAGCACCACCGTCGACCGGCTCCTCACGATGCTGCTCCTATAGCGAGAACCGTCTTCAGGTTGCGTCCATATCGTACACTTACACGCATACATACACGCACGTACAAACAAACACATACACACACATACATACACCTACACACATACACAAACACATACACACACACGCATACATACAGACACTTACACATACCCACACACTCATACCTGCACGCGGAAGACACAAACACACATGCCTACACACATACACATACCCCCTACACTCAAACACACATACACATACCCCCTACACACAAACACACATAAACACACACGCCTACATGCACACACACTCGTGATTGCGAAAAACATAATTTGAATTCAAGATGTCAAAATTCAATTTTTTTTTTTTTTTTTTTTTTTTTTTTTTTGTGTGTGTGTGTGTGTCTGAACAACAAGAAATATAGCATCGGATTTGAGATCAAGAAAAGGTAAAATAGGCTTCGTCATACAACACGAACAACTTCTTCCTAAAATTTCTTACCATTGAACGGAAAGTCTCATCTGGGCTTTTGGTATAAGTTTATTTTCTCTCCCAAATGTTTCCGAATCAAATTTTTCGTATGTATGCATCGTTGTGAGCCATCAAACAAGTTCAGAACTTCATTCTAAATTACAATATTCAATTTAATAATTATTAGTTTCTTTCGTTTCAATTTATTCGTTTTACCAAATTCTGTTTTTACAAAATTCTCTTTTTACCTATTCTCTTTGACAAACTTTTATAATTGAGCAAACAATTTGTTTTGGTATAGCTTTTGCAACAAAATGCTTCTCACAACGTTTCCTGTACTTTTTATAAATTTCGCCATATGACTGCGCAATGTATTTTCATTTGACACCATTTCAATTCAAATTAAATCAGTATTTTAAGATATTTTTACATTACTCTTTGGTAGCAAACTTGCAAACTCTATGACTAACACTTTTCTGTGCTTGTATGTCGAACATTAAACACTTATCAAAAATTTACTTATCTAAAGTTGTATTTATTTATCCTTCTTTGCATTTTGTGATTGCTTTTATGTTAAACATTTTGTTAAAAGTTATCCAAATTACGGTAGGGGAATGTGGGGCAAGGTGAAACCGTTGAGATAACTTACAATTTTCAGAATGAATAAATGAATAATGTATTTTGAAGAATGAATTTATTATGAAATTACCGTACTTAACGAAATAACAATATAATTTATGCTAAAAACTTGCATTGAAACATTATTTTTTTTATTTTTGGCAGTAAATTTGTACCGTCAAAAGAGGTGTAAATGTTTCACTTTTTTTTCATGTGTTAAAGTGAAAAATAAAATAATTTTCCAATCAAATATTTTCTATTCGATTATTAAAAATATTTTAGATAAAATAAATGAATAAATTAAAGTGACCAAATATAAGTAAAAGAACAGAAAATGAAATAATAAACGTGCAAATTATAAAAATAAATGAGTGAATAAAATACTAAATGAATAAGAAAATAAGTGAATGGCTGAATAAAAAGCAGAATTATTAAATGAAGGAACTCAAAGTAAAAGCCATTATTTCAAAGTAAAAACCATGGCGTCGGAGTCAGTCTCATTTCGTGGTAGAAGAGTCAGATTCGGGAGTTGAAGGTTTTTTAATTCAAAGACTAGGAGTCGGAATCGGTCATTTTCCCTTACAATCCGCGACTCTGTCAATATTTGCGGAGTCGGAGTAGAAGACTTGAAATTTTCAAGAGTCGGAGGCAGTCACTTTCCCTCCGTATCAAAATTTTTGCCAAAGCTACGGAGTCAGAGTCGAAATCGGGAATTCGGAGTCCGATTAATTTTCGGGTACAGGAGACGGAGTCGACTGCTTTAAAATTCTAGGAGTCAGAGTCGGAAGTTAGTCATTAAAAGCTATTTCCAACAAAATTGAAGTAAATTCGCCTATAAGTGCGGGATCTATATTTTAGTTTCTTCGTAGGCGCTAATGTTAAAGGATTTGAACTGTTCAAAATTGTTCAAATCAAAAAGACATTGTCTATACATGTTCCTCATCAAAAAGCTTTTTAATAATTCGCCTTTAAGTTTGGAATTGAATTTCCCAGTAGGCGCTAATGTAAAGTTCTTTGAATTGTTCAAAATTGAACGAAAAATTGTTCAAATCAAAAAAGTGAAGTATGGGAATGACGTGTCCTCGCCGTTATTTTTTGAACAAAAAAAAACTTTGTTCGAAAAAAAGTTTGTTTGAAGATAATTCGCCTTTTAAAGCTTTTAATTGAATTTCCCCGTAGGCGCTAATATAAAATTCTTTGAATTGTTCAAAATTGAACGAAAAATTGTTCAAATCAAAAAAGGGAAGTGTGGGAAAGACGTGTCCTCGCCGTGAGTTTTTTTTTTTTTTTTTTTTTTTTGGACAGAAAAAAAATGTTCAAAAAAAATTTTTTTTTGTTCAAATCAAACTATTCTCTCAAAAGTTATTAGGGGACAGACAGACATCACCCCATCTCAATACCTTGCTTTTCAACTTTTAATTTTTTGATATTTATTTAATTATTTGTTTATTTTTGACTTTTTTTCGTTTTTGTTTTTTGTGATATTTTTAACGTGAATTTAGCCTTCTTTCATGCTTTTTTCTACTTTCGCTGACTTTTACTGCGAAACTAGGCTTAAAAGTATTAAGAAGATAATTTATACCAATTTTTCCAATATTTAATCGACTGCGAAGTTTAAAAATGAAAAAAAAAAAAAAACTGAAATTTGTGTCGGGATCTATGATTATTCTTCCCCGTGGCCCTTCAATTGTTCACAACATCTCGTATGACATAATGTAGGGGAAAGTGGTCGAATTCTGCGCTTTAGGGTAATTATGCGCGCTTGTATTCCCGTGCTCCCATAATACACTAGATGCACAATACTGCCAATTTCAGGGAAGCTTAAAAACTCCCTGGAAAAAGTTGACGTAATGCTTGTTTGTTCTAACTGGGTGTCGGAAAAAATTTTGGCTTGCTTCTTATAACAATCTTCGTGCTAAAATCAAATGTAATTGTAGAAACTCTATATTACTACTCTAACTCGATTCTCTCGCGATATTTTTAATATTGCTCTAATTATATTGAGCTCTTTACTTAAGTTCTATTTTCTATGGGAAAGCGAGCGGGATTTTCATTTTGTTCTAATCGTAACGTGTATTTTAATCTAGTTCTTCTTAACAGACGATATATAAATCGCCGCAAACCAAATAAGATTGCGACGCAATCTTCGGTAGTTGGTTTGCGTCAGCGAGCAGTGGCAAAGCCCATTTGTAATGAAGAAAAGTAACAATTTAAAGAGCATAGTAAAACATGTTTCTGGACGCATCAGTTACTTGCCCTCGTGTCCCTTTATTGAAGTATAAGGTGTTAAAGGTGTTAAAGAGAAGTCACCAAATTTAACAAGCTTCGGTGAGTAATGGTACACATCTTTCACACGCTTTACAGTATGATATCCTACCGCATGCAGGCGGTGAAATCTCGTGATATTTTCAATTTTTCTGTTTCAAATTGGCCTTTTCCTTAAAGTTTTTTGCAGACTTTAAGACTATATATCTCAATAGCGGTGACACGAAGCAAATAGGTTTTGTGTCAAAAAATGACTGAATACGCTCTTTCTATTGCTTCCTATTTGAGCCTTTTAAATTATTACACTAATTAAATTACACACTTTTTAAATTATTACACGTTTGGTTCGCTGGTAAGGAAAGACTTATAAAATCTTTTATTTTTGAAAAAAAAAAAAAGCGTGCTGTTCATTTATTGGTCGGTATACTCGACTTTTACGTCGCACGAAGGATTAAACCCTCAGTTAAAACACGATGCGTGACGATAAATGTAAAGAAGAAAGTATAACGAAGATTTTGATTGCGCTCTATTGCAAAATACATTGTTCAAAAATGCTTTGCATGCAATTGGAGTTTTTTTTCAGCAAGAAAGCTTTCCAATGTCAGCAAAAGAATTTACTTCAAGAGCATAAACTGTGTACAACCCGTTTTCTGTTTAAAGTTTCACATGACTCCTGAGCCTCCGGCTTCGCGAGTTTGTGGCAAAATTGGTTTTGCTCTCAGCATTTAGATTCTTTTGACAGGTCATTTAAAAAAACTTTTATTCTATAAATTGTTTCTTGTAGTTCCACCATATGGAGGACAAATAGAGTAAATACTTTAAAAGTTTAATGCATACTCTATTTAATCTGGATAGGCTTTCTTTCTTTCTTTCTTTCTTTTTTTTTTTTTTTTTTTTTTGAACCTACTTGTAACTAAAATACATTGTTCCCGTGGCAGGCAGCTTAGTGAGAGATAAGAAAAAGCAAATATTTAATTCATCAAACCGGTTAACTGGAATATTTTTGTATGAATTTCAAATTCGAACAGTGCCTCAGTTTTACTTAACTTTAACTGAAATTAGAAATTTAGATTCATTAAAAGACGTGTCCCGTAAACACGCATCTCAGCTTGATGCAAACAAGACGAAAAAAAAAAAAAACAGGGCGTGAAAAAAGAGAAAGAGTGATAGTGCTCAATCCAGTTTCACGGATGTGAAATTTTCACTCACATATTTGCCATTTACCCCCCCCCCCTTCCCTGGATATTAAACACTGGCTTTTAATTGTGATATATTTGAAAGTAACGAATCATTATGGTACCATAGTATGAAGCAGGGGAATGTGAGTCATAGTGAAACAACGGGGCAAAGTTAAATGGAGAAATATTAACTTTGCTTTTAGTGAAACCTGTCAAGTAATATTTTGACTACGTAGTAACACATGCAGTCTATTCCAGTTAAGAATAAATTCCTCTGAAAATCAAAGAATATGATAATACAAGCAGTTTTCAAAAATGAATACTCATCTTATATAATTAAAAACTGAGCGTATGTATCTATGTATGTCCAAGCTTTTTCTCCCGAACGACAGTGAACTGACTATCGAACCTGGTATCCATGAATTCGTAATCTTCCCGTCTTCATGTTTGGCTATTTACCATAATCCTCCGATAATAATTAGCGAAGACATCAATTAAAAATTATTAATTATGACTCTTAGATTTCAAAATCAAATCCCTATTTTTCGAAGGCTTTCCTCCATTCAAATTCTTATTCAGTGCTTCATCTCAACTTTCCGCAACAATGCTTGGACCGTGAAAAGTCGGGCGACGCAGCTATAGTATTCTAATATTTGTTGTAAGTCAAAAATTATTTTTGTTATTATCAAATGATAAATTTCTCGTTCTTAACATTTTAAACATTAATTCAGATCTACTAATATTTAGTGCAGTATTTATTGGTTCAATATTAAACTTATTTACATTTTAAATGCTTTGTACATTTAGTCAAGTGCAAGTGGGGCAAAGTGGATAGGACAAAATGGAATAGTTCATTTCATTTATTTATTCAATCATTTATCAAATTACTTACGTATTCGTTTCTCAATTATTTCATTTACCCATTCCATCATTTAATGCTTCGCTTATTCATTCATTCATTTAGTTTCGTATTCATTCACTACTTTATTAACTCTTTATTTTTTCTCATTTATTAACTTATTTATTTGTTTATTGTTTCATTTCATTTATTCATCCGTTCTTTTATTTACTCATTTATTTGATCAAAAGTATCTTTAGAAATCGAATAGAAAATATTATATTTAATTAATTTATTTACATTTCTTCATTTAATAACTCACTTATTTATTCATCATTCACTTATTCTCTTGCTCATTACTTATTTTATTCAATCATTTATTTTCAATATCATCTTAATTAATTTATTTATTAGTTTATTGCTTCATTATCTTTTCATTTATTCATTCTTCCTTTTATTTACTTATATCTTTTTGACGCCAAATATTTTTTACAATCACCCCCCCCCCCCAAAAAAAGGGTTTTATTTTTTATTTTTCCCCATAGAAAAAAAAGTGAAAAATGTCCTCCTTTTTTTTTTTTTTTTTGGAGGTACAAATTTACTGCCGCTTCAATGCAAGTTTTAATATAAAATATATTGTTTCTTAATGTACCATGATTTTCAGAACAAATTTCCAAATAGTGGAATGGGCACCTAAGGGCAATATCATTTTTAAACATTTACTGCATCGGTAACAATCGTAGCAATTGGTACATGACAATAAACATTTTAGGAGACTTACATCGTACAGTCGTTTTCCGATACCACGGACATCTTGGTGAAGTCGCTCACCCTGCTCTTCACTGTACTGCCGTGTGCAGGTAAACGGCAGCATCTGCAGAAATGAGTTTTCGAGACATTAAAGAAGTGTGTGGTGGATTCAATACTAACAACAGTAAAATGTTGGAATTAGACATCGCGCGGAATTGTTTTTCGTGCCTTTTTGTTTTGTTTTTTGCGCCGCCAAGCGAGCTTGTAAAATCAAGATAACATACAAGAGATGACAAAAATACAAAAAAAAAAAAAATGCAAAATTTGCAGTTACTGCCCTTTACCTGCACACGGGAGCAGTGGCGTTCCCATAGAGTATATATGCTCCATATACACCGTATACTCTCATACATTTTTTACACATATGGTGTATACCCTCAAGCTTCATAAATTTTTTATGACGTACTATGTATATGATCACATTCACATATTGTGCGTAATGAATTACTGGGAGTATACCCTAAGAAAAATTGATGGGAAAATCACTGCACGGCAGTATAAGCTCCAAATGTTTCGGACAATAGGTGAGCTAGCATGTAAGAAATGTACCTTTAAGCTCATCTTGCAAACCTTGAGCTTTGTATGTAGCCAACATACGTTGTACAATGACTTTGTAGAGAGGGTCTTTAGTCAGTAAGTTACCGCCCTTTAACCAGGGCTCCAGGCAGAAATACATAAAATACACCGCCAGCTCAGTCAATTCCAGCCGAGGACTGCAGTTTCGTGCTTATTATCTTCGAGTTAAACCGAACCATTGCTTCGGTCACTCGTTTGGTCAGTGCTAATTCTTGCATTAGCTACCAGTTTGTCTGGCACTCTTGGCTTCCTTAAGAGGTTTTCCACCTCAAGCTCAGTTACTCCTATGCCGGGCTGATGAGTGCTAATAAGCACGAAAATGCAGTCCTATGCTGGAATTGACTGAATTGGCCGTGTATTTCATGTAGGGTCTTTAGAGTTTCCCGAAAACTTGTGCACAACGTCTTTGAAGGATTCCCATGCTTCCCCCCCCCTCCCATTTCTTTTGAAAAGAGTGGATCGGATAAAAATTTTCATATGTCCGGGACCAGTAAAAACTCCCTCTTTTAACTTAGCTGCACTTGTAACACAGATAAATGAAACATTGCCCATCTTTTGATAGTGATTTCCCAAACTGTTTCATAAGCCCTAATTTAATGTGCAGAGGTGGTAATAAAACCTTTTCACGGGGTACCAAGGTCGTCTTAATGACGTTATTCTCATCGGGAATAGAGGCATCTCTACGTGGCCAGTGATTTTTTGTCAAATGGAGGCCTCTGTCTCGAATGTCCCATCCGCATAAGAAGCAGAGATGCGTATTATGATACATGGTTACTTATATTCGAGTGTGTCACAATTAAAAGTCAAAGTTTATAGTTCCGGGCATAAATGACTCATTTGTTCGAATCGTTTAAGAAAGAATGGAAAGGAAAACAAAAAAAAAAAACAAAAAAAAAACAAAACCGTGGCTTTAAATAGCTAGCTAAAAAGGTATCCATAGCAGTGTTTGATATCAATGTATTTGGTAAATTAAACTAAGTCTATTCTTCGAGCATGTTGTACTTCCATTTTGCACATAACTTGTTCTGTGGAAAAGGGAAATTAATTGAATAAATAAGTAATAGTAATGATGATGCATGAAATACACCTCCAGCTCAGTCAATATATAGTAATGATGATGATTATGATTTTATTATTTCAGTTTAAAATTCCGGGTTATGCATTATGTAGTTATTTTATTTATTCATTTTTGGCTTAATTTACTGGCCAAGAATTTCAAAGCACGAAAAAAACAGAAAACTGAGAGGGGAGAATCTCGTTCCAGCTGTAATGTAGTTATGTTATCAACTCAATGATTCTTTAGTTGGAAGAAATGGTTGCTACAAATGAATCGAGATCTATAGGCACTGAATTTCATTTTAAAAAATGCTTCTCTGCGGATCGCTGAACTTCTGCCCGCTCTTTTTTTTCACGGATGTTTCATTCAACGCTCATATTTTTATATTGACAAAGGAGTTCCTTGCAACTTCAAAACACGTTACGCAGTTATTTCTTCTGTTATTCCATTAATGGTGTTTTTAACGATGGTTTTGATTTTTTAACCTTTTGAGGACCATAAGCTCTAAAGTGGAATATTTAAGTTGGACAAATTGGAATATAACCAATAATTAAGTTGGACATTGGTTTGAAAAAACAATATTTTTCAAACAATAACTTTATTTTCGCTAATATTAGGATTCTGATGTCTCTATAATATGGGAAAAAATTATGAATTGTTTGTATTCGATAATTTATAAAATAAACTTGAGATTTGGTATGATATAAGTATGTCCTATAATGGTCTATGGTTAATATTTCAGCGTAAACTTTTAGCTTTTAAAAATGTCATTTTAGAGCACTATATCCAAAAAATAAAATCTAAAAATGAAATTTTTGAATAAAACAAAACTACTGTACACAAATTTTATGTACTGCTTCAGAAAATAATTTCTATTTAAAAACCGAAGAACCGTATCAAAACGCCACATCACCCTTTCCCAATTTCTTTCTCCTTAGCAGTTCAACAACGAGAGATTACTGGAGATGTCTATGTGCTGTTATCCCTTATGTATTTTTATGTAAGCAAAGCTGCATAATCTCCCCCAACACGACGGGCCGAGGAATGTATAAGCAACGGCATCTCCAAGTTGTGGATTGTTGCGGGATCAAAGGATCTGCACAAAATAAGGTACTTAGTGCTGCCACGAAGCTGAAATGAAAGTCTAATATGAATCAGATCGATAACGCAGTCAAGTGAACACGTCTTTTTCTTTGGTGTGCGAACTGTTTCAGTTCACTAGTCAAATGCGTTCACATTATAGGGGAAACTAGCGTGGTTTGACCACCTAGGGAGGTTTGACTCATCCTCTTTTCATATTTAAATATTTATTTGACCGATAAGCATCATATGAAAGCATGATATCAAGTAGAACCAAGAGTTATTTCTATTTTCCAGCCATTTTGAAGTAGAAGGAATGGGCAGTCATATTTTCAGGTTAAAAAAAAAAGTCTTTTCTTTTCTCTTTTTTTTTTCTTTTTCTTTTCTTAAGTTCATTTCTCCTATACTATTCGCCATTAACATACACAAAAGTTAACTGAATTATTTGCGTGCTAAGGTTAATGTACTTAAAGGGTGCATACTTTTTTTTTCACTTTCACTTTTTATATTAATGTGTTTTTTATTTATTTTTTATTATTTTTTTTTTTTTTATTTTATTTTTTTGCGAAATGACTTTTTAGGGAGGTTTGACCCACATCAGTTTTGCGAAGTTTGACCCAAGTGAAGCCTTCTCATTAAGTTTCATTTGATAGTGTAACAATTTTTAAGTTGTATACAACATTTAATTAGTTTTAAAATGAAATGATTTTAATTCAAATGAAAAGTTTTTCGTTCTTGTCTTGCACTCAGCCTCTTGATAGTCTTGAAGCACTATCTGTGAATGCATTATTCTGAGCAAACTAAGCACAACTGAAACTTGCTTTTCTCATTTGTTAGTCAATTTGATTAAAATTATCCACCCATCACTGCGTTCTTCCGTTAATAGCAAGTCTTGAAATTTATCGTAACTAAAGTACTTTTCATTTTATATGAACATCAATAAAATAGGCACTTTTAAAAGAACAATGTGGTCTAAAACGTTTTAAATCAAAAATTTTTAGATACCATTGCGAAAGATAGTATCGAAAAAATGCACATTATGGTGAAAAAATCTCAAAATATTAAGAAAAAGACCAGGAAACAAACAAAAGTGAGGATTAGGTTTGTCTTCAGATAATAAATCTGAACCAAAATAATCTTACATCTCAAGTGATGTAGGTGATTTTTTCAAAGATTTCCGAAAAACTGTTGTATCACTGAAATTGAAGATCCTTTAAATGTTTAATCATCTAAACATTATTTCAATATATTGGTTGTTCCATAAAAGTAAATTGACGTGAATTTTCTATAAATTTTCTTAGTAGATCTGTTGCATATAGCTTCAGTTTTATTTGTACTGAGAAAGAAGATGTTGCAACAGTGTTCAAAACAGATATCATTCAGCTTCCTCATCTAGTGAACAGTAGAAATACAGAGGAGGGTGTGAGTCCTCCTGGTGAGCTAACCTTTTGTGAGATTCCCACCAAGGCAAAAGTTTAGTTAAACAGAAAAGTGAAAACTCCTCCCACCCACATATGGCACTTTGCAAAAGGTCCGGGTGAATCCTTCAAACTCAGACGTAGATCACACCAGACCGTCTACACCAGATTTTTAAGTGGCCACACGAGAGCCCTCTGGTTTTTTAGGGGGTCTCAATGCCTTTCCGAACTGCCACTGGTGTTCTGCTGGTGAGGCCTCTCCAGCTCACATCTTGACTTGCTTGGGTATTACAAAGGATGAGGCCCATTGCAACCCAGAACTTTTCCTGGACTTATTGGAAATTTTTGCATTTATGGGGATTGTCTAGCCCTACTAGAAAATTTCGAGATAAGTAACAACAACAGAGATACAGAAGGAGTTGCTTTGAAAACGAAATTTGACTGTGACATTTCCGAAAATCATAATCTTTACTAATTCAAATTCCCTCACATTGCACTTAGAAAACAATCCCTATTAAAAATAATACCCTCACAAACAAATTGAAACATTTGCGACCAAAATTCAAGGAGATACATCCGAGTTCAAAGTTATAAGGAACTATGCAGAACATGAGGTTGGAACACATATCTCTTTCAGAAGAATGAGTGTCGAAGTAAAAAATCGAAATATTTATATTTTTGATTGCTATTGAAAAATAAGCAGTAATGCCATGATACGTAAAAACACAATAAAAACACTCGTACAATTTGAAAATACACAAATTTTAAATAATTGCTTGTCCCTATCTTTCTCCTAAAAGGAGTAATTGAATGAGAGTATAAAGTGGTATAAATCACAAAACGCGGCGTTTCATGTCTCGGTGAATTTTGGACGTACTATGTCAAATTTTTTGTATTAAAATTGCATTTTCATGCTTGAGTCTTCTCTAAATGCGATATAGGAATCTTGTGGACCATATAAAAAGTTAGATTTTGTATTTTTTCACTAAACTCTACTTTTACTTCAAACTTTTCATATATAAACTATATATTTTATTTTGACTATGTCTGAAAATTGGAAGACTGCATCTAGGACTAACGGTTGCGAAAATAGAAGCCTTGAAGGTGAAACGGGAACACGCTGCAGTTATGTCTGTGTGTATTTAATGCCTCTAAAATTTAACGCTTTGTATTTTAAGCAAAAATTTAGTATCGTAGACAAGGGGGTGGGGTCAAACATTCTAAATGTTACAACTCAAAATTTTGTTCACCTTTTCTCAACCTGACAGTTCTTCCATTTTATCCGTAGAGAATTAGTTACTTTATGGAACTGATCACTATTGTAGTCTCTCCTGTTTTCGTATATTTCACTACTTCAAAATGAATTTCATGTCTCTAAAAATTATCAAACATTTTCATACTTGAAAAAATGTCCTAGAAATATCTATGTATTATAACGAAGGGCTTGATGAAAATCTTGCACTGTAACTCTGTTATATAAAACGAGCGGATGTGTGCATCACATGACTTCCTTTTACTCCAATTTAATGACATTTCCCTATTACTAGCAATTTTAATGTGATTCAATAGTTTACTCTCTAAATATCAGCAACAGTGGCCAAATTGAAACAGATTTTAAAATTAAAAAAAAATCGCCAAATTTTTCGCCAAGTTGGCGAAAAAACTGGGCGACCAAAAGACTAGCGATATATCGCTAAGTGTCCGCCAAATTATAACACCACTTGAGTTTACATCGAAAGTGACAATGATTTCCCCCGAAAAAGGGGCAAAAGACCCCTTTAAAAACACCCGACTGCAACCAAAAAAGGAGGTGCACAACTGAACCCCACTAGAAGTCTACGTACAAAATTTCAACTTTCTAGGACTAACCGTTCTTGATTTATGCGACATACATACGCACATACATACGTACATACAGAGGTCATGAGAAAATTCGTTGTAACTCGGGAATCGTTATTATGGATATTTCGCGTGTCCATACGTTCTTAGGCACTTATCCACGTGTGATCGAGTCGAAAAAAAACTCAATATTCATTCGGGGGTAAGTAAAATGGAAAATAAGGTCGATTTTTGAGTGAAATTTTTTTCGCGAATACAATACTTCCTTTTTTGTAAAAGGAAGTAAAAATAATGAATGATACGCAACAAAAAATAAAAACAAACTTGGAAAAAGAAAAATTATTTCAGTTGCTTACCTTTGAATAAATTAAGAGTCAAAAACATTCTTTTTTAAATTAAAAAAAAACTTGGAATTGTTTTTTCCGTTTTTAATTTATGCTCCACAAGCTTCACCCAGTTGATCGCTTAATACCAGCGTACTGAGCTGCCGTTCTCAATTTTCATAAGAAAACCTTTTTTTTTTTTTTCGAAATGCATAAACTTTCCAACAACAAACTGTCCGTAGAATATTTAAAATTTCTCCATAATGACATAGTATAGAAGGTGTAATTTGAAAGAATGTATTGCAGGCAGGAGCAAATATGCTAATTTCACTGCTTTTAAGGCGAAACATTTTGAGCGAACCAGATCTTGGGTAATCCGAGAACGGTTATAGTATTTTTGTTCTATTTCTTTTTTCCAGTGTTTCTCATTCTAGTATTCTACTCATGATTTTTACCGATTTTATGACAGTTTGTTACGTAAGTACCGTAAACTGGGGCTACTTGGACTCGAAATTTCATTATTTTTGCTAGTGTTACACTGATTTTTTTTTTGTTAAGCCCATAATGTGCACTGATAATCTTGTTTTTATCATTTTTCAGACGTTCTGCTACCACCTTAAGCCTTTTTGAAACTATAATTTTAACTCTTTATATTTTTTTTCTATTTTTAAAAATTGGGTTCAAGTAGCCCCGCGCTGGGGCTACTTGGTCCCACTCAGCGAAAAAGCTGTAAAAATGTGGTGGTATTAAGAAGGACCAATGATTTTGAAAGAAAACTCAAAGCATGCATTCTAGTGAGCAAACTATTTATGTAAATTGCAAATTATTTATATAAATTAAATATAAAATCAACATACATTCATAGGAACATATTTTAAGGCAAACATAATTTCTCAAATAGAAATATAATCTAACTACGGCTAAAACCAATTGAAATGCTCGTTATTTAAACCTTAGAAAGAATGAAAACTCCTCTCTTTAATAGCTTGGGTGGATTTATTTTCGCTAATATTATTTAATACCTGCTCTTCCTCGCTACAAATACTACAGGATGTCCTGGTTTGTTTGTGAACGATCTTTTAATTTCCTTTTACGAGTTTATGTATTTAAGTCAAAATGAGCAGATGCCACTCTCTAAGCCATTTCTCTGGAATTAATTGATTCTGGACACAATTGTAATTTTCCCTCTTAATAAGCCGCATATTTCCTACTTCAAAGGGTTCTTTTTTACTTTCGGACCCTTTTTATCCCCAGATCTGCAAGTTATGGGGTGTAAATAGTAGCTAACATCTTTATTTTAAAAGATTACAAACCTTACTTAACATAATTTAGTAATGAAATGTGGTCTGGGGCGGCTTGAACGCTGGGTTCAAGTAGCCCCATTTTAAGGCAACCAGTGCACTTTTACTAACTTATATTAGTTACTGTGTTAATTACATAGCTATAAACAGATTGCAAACATAAAACTATCTTGACCTTGATGATATCAGATGTTTCCTTGAATTTACATGTGAAAGTTTGCAGACACTAAAAAAAAAACTGTTTAGGCAACTTGCAATCATAACTTCAATCAGAAAAAGGCGAGAATAGCAGAAGCTTTGTTTCATGCTCCAGCCTCTGCCTAGTATTGCTACATGTCATGCAGAAAGTTTTTTTTAAGTCTATACATTGAGTTTTATTGGACCAGGACGGATTTTAAACACTTTTTTCTCATGGGTTCAAGTAGTCCCAGTTTACGGTAATAAGAAAATTTTGTTTTATTATCAATAGCGAGTATGTATTAAAAGTAGTAACGGAAACCTACTTCGTTATAAGCGTAAAAACGCCATATACGATTTCTTTATAAATGATCCGGTGAGTGCAAAATTAGTATCTTCATATATAAAATAGCGAATGATCGAGTAACGCTCTATGACACCACAAACAATGAAACTCGCTTCATACCATGATTATTTGAACATATTTTTTGGTAATGTTTGACATGCAGAGAAATGCTTTATTTTGACAAGGCTAAACTGGATCCGGTCACTTTACTGTTTTACTGGCAAGTTTGTTATTTTAGGAGAATGAAAAAACGAAAAAGGGGTCGACAATGAAGGTTATCTACAGGAGTTTAGGGTTAATCCACTGGAGTTTGTGTTAAAATTTCAACTATCAAAATATCACCAAACAGGCAATTGCTTCGTTCAAATGTAGAAGTAGTTTTCACCGGTCATACCTTGTCGGGCCGGGCGATTTTCTAGTAACTCAATAAAACTAGATTTTGAGCGATTCAATAGTTTAGTAGCCACATTTGTACAGAGCATTACTGCTGCTCCGTTTTACCCTCACTGTCTGTAAAATCAGTAAAGTATTAACACGGGTGTTGAAACTATTCACGCTTGAACACACAATATATGTCTAATCATGGTCGCACTGGAAATTGTAAAGAAGCAAATCGTTATTAACTAACTTAATAGCTGCTTACATCGTTTAAAAAAATCAAGGGCAGTTCAAAATGCAAAGGCGTAAAATTAGTTTCGACACATTTTACCACTCTCTAGACATGAAATAACAAGCAATCCAATGCTAAACAGTTGCTGGCTGCAGCAACCATAGATAAGGAAAAAATAAGTTCTCGTTATTTCGGGAAATGGTTGAACCTGGACTTAACGCCACTTTCCAATGAAATAGAGTGAGGTTTTAAATTATAATTTATGTCCGTATAATACAAATCATTTTTTAAAAAATTGACTTACGCCACTTATGCTTTCAACGGCTCAAAAGAGTGACTGTACCAATATGATTGACGATTCGCTGTAAATATAAAGCTTGTATTGTACTTTTCTCTTGGAGGTCTACTTTTCTAAAAGTATGGAAACGCTACAGACGACTTTACTATGCACAATGGCGTTGTTTCTATGAGTCAATACTACTACTTTTAGTCACTGAAGTTGATAGAACGAGCAGAAAAATAAAAATAACAAGGAACGGGAAAAATCTTTTTATTTTCAAATCGTTTAATTTTTAATTAATGCCTTTAAATGCTGTTTTTTCAAATAAGACATGGTCTTTATGACGTCACAAGTGATGAATCGGCGCGCTTCAAGTCCAAATATTTCTAAGTTATCAAATTTAAAATAATTATTTTTATACTCACAATATGTTTTTCCAGTAAAATATATTATCTAGAGAGCAATATACGTAATTAAAAAAGGTACAATGAAGTTTTCACACTTTTTATTTCTGTTTTAGTGTGTGAATTAACTGGCAAAATTACTCAATTTCAAAGACCTGTATCTTTTTTTCAAACCAAATACATGAAACAATATGTATGTTACGGCCAAAGCCCGAAATTGGCCATTTCGCGAATTGGCTGGCCAATTCGCGAACTGGCCAACATTATTGAAAACTTACTGGCCAAAGCCCGAAATTTTCTTCATTTCGGGCTTTGGCCGGCCAATTCGCGAAGTGGCTATGGACGATCGGCCAAAGTACGAAGAGAGAAATCAAGAGCAGATTGTGTTTCAGTGTTAAAAATTTAGCATTTTAAAATCAGTTCTTCTGTGATTTTTTTTTTTTTTCGTGAAGCTCAGTTGTTCTCAAACGCGTTCAAATGTCAGGGATACCTCTGTGTTTAAAATTAACTCATAATATATAAAAATATGATCTCGAGTTATTCTATTTCTATATTAAAGCCATAATAGATATTATTCAGTGACAGTAAATGATGTAACAACGTGATAGCGTAAAGAAGATTGGATTTGCGCCCTTCAAATGTGCGAATTATATCTTAAATAAATGCGTTGTGTAAAGTGTGCGAATACAAAGGTAATTTGAACTAAGGACGATCGACAGTCTTTTTCTGCTCCATAGACCTAATTTTAAAGATCCTAGATCACATTGCACCAAGAAATATTGCTTCAAAAAAATTTTTCCTCCCACATGTCCTTATTATTATTTTATACATAAATGTCGTATTTATTTTAATTTACTCGTAGTATTGTTTTTTTCCCCTTTGTAAAACAGTTTGGATCTTTATGAATCAATATTTCGAAAGAGAATGCAATCTGGAAAACTTAGCCAATTTTCTGATTTTTTTTTTTTTTACCTTAAGGAAAGGTTGTTCTTACTGTCATGGTATTTATTTTAATTCATTTCCTTTTTTCGGACGTTTTAGTGCACGTTTTACTGCATTATTTTATGTTAATCTGATTGTATGTATTTTAACTGATTTTCTTTTCGTCTGACTGTACTTGCAATGCGGATTTTAATTGAAAACTTTTTCTTCTAGAGGATGCGGAATGATCATTTACATAAATTGTGTTGCGTATTTGAGCTAAATTCTTTTTTTCTAAGGGGGATGGAGGAAAGGGGTTTTTCCTTTTGTTTTAGGTACAATGTGTTTTTAGTTACCTCCTGTTTTTTCTGCGAGGAAGGCGGGAGAGCGGGATTATCGTTTAAACGCTTTCGTAAGAAAGGTCGTATCATTAATCCATGCGAGTTTGCTTCGCTCGCTAATCGACTGGGTTACGATAGCGTTGTTATTTGTCGAGTTTGGAAAAAAAATACGGAGGTTTTTCATTATTTTACATTTTAAAGCAACTGTTTATGTAATTTAATGTATTTTTCATTTAGCGAAATATTTTAAATTGCAGATATATATTAATATATTTTTTAGGTAATCTTAAAGAATGTACGCATTTTACTATAAGAAAATAATTATTTTGCATCGGAGGGGGGGGGGGGGGGGGTAGGGGAGGATTTTCATTTATTTAAGTAACTTCCTTTAAGTTCTTAGCACGGGCATCGTCATGCGTATAGCTCGTAATTAATAAAAGTACTCTCATAATTCTTGAAATGGCTTATCGCACCAACGCAATGTTTGTTGTGAATAGCCCGTGGGTACAGACTAATCGCACGGACTCGGTGCAAAACATGCTAAATTTCCCCTCTTCACTATCTCGCTTTTAAATTGTCAATTCTACACAACTGAAAGCAGAAAAAAAAAAAAAAAAAAAAACCTTTGTAGCTTTCTAATTCCCAAACTTTCTGCTTCTAACAAAGTACCCAAGAAAAAAAATCAGACATAGATAATTAAGTAATTTCTAAATAGAAACAAGTCTATATTATTCGTGCAATAAGTCACTTACAAAACTTGTGCGGCCGACAATTAAGTATGTATAGCCGAATATTTGGATTCTTATCACTACTTTATGGCTAATTCTTTTTTAGTCATGATTGGTTTTGACATGGAGATTTTCTCCGAGATATGGTTTTGTAGCGATTTTTTTGAAGTTTGTAAAGTAATAGAAACGAATGATCATCCATCTACCGTTATTGGAGGTAAGAGTGGTAGAGGGATCTTAAACAGAATCGATTTTAAATAGAATTTTGAGGAGGGGAGCTCACAACAAATTCCTTACTTGTCATTAGGTTTGGTTTTGGAATGAAAATTATACTATTTAAAATGTGTGTCGCCAACACTGAAAGGTTGAGAGACAGGGCCTTAGACTTAACCTCAACTGGGTTAGTCAAGTATTATGTAAGCCGAAAGGAAAGAGCTCGAGGGCTGCTTATTTTCTCTGACAAGAGGTGAGGGACCACAAAAATTCTGAGGTAAGCATTAAATAAGGAAGCAGTTACAGTGCAAAAATAAAAAACGTGGGGAAAGAGCATTATGTGACGTGCAAAATGTAATAAAATCTTATGTAAGCAAAAGGGAAAGGGAGTATAGCGTATGCTTATTTTATCTCACAAGGTGGGGGAGGGGGTACAAAATGACCAAAAATTGCTTAGACAATACTTGAATGACCCCTTATTAGCTATCGAATATGATTTCAACTGAAAGTATTCACATATAGAATTTCAAATAATAGAAATACATACTCATAGCTCAGTCGAAGAACTAACGGCAAGTAAAACGAGATCGAAGTTTTGAATAACCATTGACAGGACCTTCACAGGGACGTAGTAGCACCCTCCGAGCCCGACGAGATGCCATCATGTCAGCCTAGTCCGAAACTAGGGGCCTAACTCGGAATCAAATTAGTATAAATTTGTCTGGTGTTGTGAGGAGGAAGGGGGGGGGACAGGTGACGATAATGACAAGGGGCTCAATTTGGCTCTCGGCGGCCCTGGGGCAACCTCCATTCTAGTTTCTATCACTTGCACGCCACGCCATCACATTGGAAACGACAGATGTGTCATCTACTTGTCAACCTAAAATCTACCATAATCATTTCGGGCTTTGGCCAAGGATTCCTGGCCACTTCGCGAAATGGCCAGCCAAAGTAGAAAATACAATATTAATTGCAAGTATTTCGGGCTTTGGCCAAACCTCTTGGCCGGCCAATTCGCGTACTGGCCGTACTTCGGGCTTTGGCCGTAACATGTATAACATATACAGTACTTGAATGAAATACTCATTTGGCCAAGAAATTTTATTTTTAATTCCCTCCCCTTTTGGTTTACATAGGTCTAAAAATGTCATTTTTGTCTTTTTTTCCGATTTTTAAGGAGCTATAATCTATAAGGGGTAAAAAAAACACAGCAACAGTTACATATTCTTATTAGCGTGGTTCCAGTTATTAGTTTTTGGTATATTTTGTTTTGTGTTTCAGTCACCTACGCGAGTTATCCCCCTTTGAAATGAGTGAAATTTTTACATTTGACCTTGAACTTTAACCTCTTGCCATTATTTTAATATTTAAGTTACAACCGCGTAACTCAACATGTAAGACTATAAACTTATGAACTTTAACATCAAAGCGTAATTAACTGCCATAAATGTAATTCAAATAAATTTTGGCCAAAATACAAAGGTCTAAAAGTCCTGTTTTTGACTATGAAAACCACTTTTGTTGACCTCTAAAAAATCAAAGGTACAGTTTAGAGAAAAAATAAAAGTGGTTTTAAACATCCTTCATATGCAGCTTTTAGGGATATGAGTTTCAAAAAAATTAAAAATGATCGAGCGCGCACCATCCGTCGAACCTGTATGGATTGACCCAATAATTAATTTCATTTAACTTATTTTTTCCCCCTTTTTTGCTTCAATTAGTAGTTTTATTTGAGAGAAGGGGTGCAGCTATGAATATGTACTACAATCACGATATTCCAAGCCAACTATACGCAAACGAAAGTATTCCTGAAAAATAAAATAATAAAAAGGTGAGAGAGAGATCGAAGAGCAAAAAACGTTTCATTCTGATATCATACCATTTAGAAAGCAACCAAAATAAATCAATATCAGTGAAATAAAAATGAAATTAAACCTTAGATTCCAAGTCAAAATTTAAATTAAATTATGTCTTATAAACAAAATTAAGTTGAAAAATTTCCGTTTAACTACTTTTATATACAACATTAAAGGTCGTTATTTGCTTTATAATAGAAAAAACTTCGAATTATCATCACGCCGATCGACACCATTACTGGAAATGTCAAAGTAAAAATAAACTGAAACGAAAAATATCAGCGATTTTTGACACATTACCTGAAAAAGCAAGTTACTTATTTAAGGATTATTGAGGTAGTACAGAGCACTTTGCATAAAATATTTCTTTCCTCATTGCATCAAACTCATAAAAAATAAAGAAGTCGGGACATCTCTCAATTCGAATTCGTTCACAGATCTTCCATCTTCACGAAACGTCATAATTTATGTACCATGTTTGGGATTTACTCCCTCGGTAGCATCAGAATTGGGGAAATAAAACAGAAGTAAAACATCTAGTCGGGGGAGGGGAGGGGGAGAAGAGATGCCTCTAGTGTAGAAAACATCCGCGTCTTCAATTTGTTGAAAACGGGAATTTCTAGACTTGAAAGGGGTGTTACTGTTGATTCCTGAGAATTGGAAATTGCTCAATCGATAAGGAGTAGCATGATTTTTTTTTTTTTTTTTTTTTGGGGAATAAAATGGCGTACGTAGTGTTTGAAAAAAGCATTTGCATGTTTCACTTTGAAAATACATAATTAAGCTACAATAAAATATTCTATATACAGTAGTCTCCATTCAACAAACTTCCATTGATGAAGTTTTCGGTTGAACGGAAAGTTAAATAGATTATTTATTCGTGACGAAGTTTTTTCCTCCGATTTTTTCTTTAATATCTAATTAATTTTTATCCACTCACTAACTTAACTTTAACTTAATTAACTGCTAATATTTTTATTTCTCTATTTTCCTGTATTCGCAACTCCAATAAACTATAGGGGGCGCTGCAGCCACTGTCTAATGGCGGATGAAAAAGGTAAAACAAACAAATGCCATAACTTATAACTTGCTTTGACGCTTTGTGAATGACAGTATTTTTTTTATCGTGTTTGTGGCAAGTTTTCTTTTCTATTCTTCTGAAGTTACATTACACCACAAACTGTCTGAAGCCTGTAATTTACCCCAAAGAAAACACGTGGAATGGAATGTTTTACCTTTTTCGGTAGTATTGTTAATCACCGCAAGGTAGCGTATTTGAGCTCTGGAGTTGCGAATTAAAGTTTCTTTTGAGAAGAGGAAAATTATTAATATGTTTTAATAAATAATTACTTTAACTTCGTAGTTAAAATTTCGAGGCTCTCATGATATAATATTGCTTTGGAAAAAGAATTGGGTTCTTGAGAGATAAACGGAAACTAGTTTTTGCTCTAATATAGCTGTACATTGCAATATACATTTTATTTAATACATTCACGACCATTAGAGAAACTGATCTCGCAGTTCCAAAGTTTGTATTTATGTCAATTTTCTGATTCAAATGGACAGTATTTTAAAAATGAGAAAATGCTACTAAATTTCTTTTCAGCGCTACCTTTTCCACCAAATGCTAGATCGAAATTTTAATGCTAAATCTCAAATATAAATCCTAAATCTAACTCTAAAAACGCTAAATTGGCAATGTAATTGCATCTTAGTGGATAAATATTTAAGTGAAACCTTGTTAAAAATAAACAGATGGAGTCTTATCGGTTTTGAGATTTAATGCAATAAATTTTGTATATGACTAGATAACAGAAAAAAAAACATAAAATTGAAAAAAATCCCTGTTCTTGTTTGGCTGCAAAAAAAGTGAATAAATATTGTACTAAGTGGAGTTTTGTCGCTTTTGTGATTACATACAATAAGAGCAATATGAATCGATAACAAAAGTACAAATTTTAAATTAAAATTCCCTGCTCTGAGTCGACTGCATAATAGTGGATCAAGATTTTTTAAAAAGTGAAACCTTTATAAAAACTAACACAAATGAAGTTTTGTCTGGTTTGCGAATAAATGCAATATTAATAGTATCGTTCGATAACTAAAAGTACAAACATGAAATTAAAAAATCCCTGGTCTGACTCTGCTGCATAAAAGCAGATAAATCTTTCAGTAAATGAAACCTATGTTACAAACGTCAACACAGGTGGAGTCGTTCCGATTTTGCGACTAAATGCAATACTAGTAGTATAACTTGATAACAAAAGTATAAACATAAAAAAAAACGAGCTGATGTGTGCATCACATGACTTCCTTTTACTCCAATTTAATGTCATTTTCTCATTATTGGCAGTTTTAATGTGATTCAAAAGTTTACTCTCTAAATATCACCAACAGTAACCAATTAAAACCAGATTTTTTTTAAAAAAAACTGCCAAATTTGTCGCTAAGTTGGTGAAGAAACTTGGCGACCAAAAGATTGGCGATATATCGCCAAGTGTCCGCCAAATTATAACACCACTTAAGTTTAAATCGAAATTAACGATGATTTCCCCCCAAAAAGGGGCAAAAGACCCCCTTTGAAGCATCCGAATGCAACCAAAAAAGAAGGTGCACAAAGAACTGCATTAGGAGTCTGCGTACCAAATTTCAACTTTCTAGGACATTTCGTTCTTGAGTTATGCGACATACATACACACATACACACATACGCACATACATACGTAGGGGAGACCGGGGCAAGATGAATATGCTAACAATTTTCATGGCTTATTCATTTATTTTTAAGGATGGTAAAATTACTTTTACATGAGCTGTTAGAGTAGTCTTTTGTAGCATTAAATATATTACCATTTAATTTTTCAAATAAAAATAACGAAAGCTATTTTTATTTTTTCAAAACCGTAACAAATCGTCATCTTGCCCTAGTACTGGGGCAAGATGACTTTGACCTAGGGGCAAGATGACAACGTTGAAAAAGGTTAATATTTTATGTTTTGAATATGTTACGTAGTTTTACAAATGATAACTGTATTTTTACATCTTACTAAGTATCAAATTAAGCGTAATGCATTGTAGCGTAATGTTCAAGTGTTAAGTTGTGCAGCTAACAATAGCCACAAATAAAAATACCATTTTCATGATTTGAACATTCCTCATACCACCACTCTTGGCTTTTACAGCTCTGGAACCATTCTTCTGTTGGAGGATCACAAAATTCCACTTTCCAAGCAAGGCATTTTAGAACACTATTCTTTGAATTTGATGCAACTGCATTGCTTGGCATGAATACGGGTCCACAGTAATAGACTTTGGCCTACAGGAACTTGGTCTGAGTTTTTTTTTTTTTTTTTTTACTCCCTTTTTAGCTTCACGAGCTTATTTTCCTTGTTTTTTTAAATAATTCTTTTTTTTTTCTTCCGCTTTTCTTGTTTTGACATTTCTTTGATGGGTGTGCTTGTAAGAAGGTTTGAGCTTCAGTTTCTGTTTTCTCGCATTGTGTTGCTTTAGGCAATGCATTGAAATCAAAAACACTAACATGCTTCTTTGGCGTATCGGAAACAGCATTTGCCATAACTTCTGCTTCGTCTGGAGGGTTTATATATTGTTTTTCTACTCCCAAGGTCTGAGGATTAGCACTCTTATTCTCAGTTTCAGAGCCAACAACGTCATAGTCTGCTAAAAACAAGAAAATTATGAGACTCGATACCTCATTTTAAATACTTTATCAGCATTCCCAACTGTAGCTGCTTTGAAGTAAGCGGTGCTCAAAAGCTCACCAATATTTTTTTCTGTGATAGTTTGTCCTTGATGAATGACCATAAAGTTGTCCCATGCTTGGTTATAGTAGGTTTTTAATGGGCAGAAAAATGGCGCATCAAGCTAGAGACGATGCGATGTGTGAAATGGCAACCCAACCATATGATAATGTTTTTTCACTGCAATACAAGGTAGCCTGCAAAGTTATGTGAGGTCTATGATTGTCAATAATCAACAGCAGAAGATTCTTTGCTTGGATTAATTCATTCAACAAGTCATTTGGTCAACTAGTTTATAAATAGCCCCTGGTCACCCGCTTTCCCGCTTTCGAACGATACCTCCCTTGATTCAATGCGTCCTATAGCCCCAGAGGAGAAGCGCAAGGTCGCGTGGACAAACACACAGCATTTACAGGAATTTGATGAAGTGGACAACATAGTTTAATAAATTCCGAAACACGGGCAGTAGGCAAGCTCGTCATCTTGTCCCGCGTTGCTGCCCGTCATCTTGCCCCAAAATGCCTGTTTGAACGGATTCTTCTCCATTGCCATAACAAAAGGCGATTAATTGACATTTATTCATGGTAATAGGTAGTATTTAAAATAAGTTACTCATAAATACTCAAGAGACACGATATATCCTACATGTATATGCATCAGAGCTTATTTACACATGCACAAAAGTTATACCGTGGCAACGGTAAACAATCAGAACTTCAGAACTGACACAAATATGGCGATTTCAGCGTCTCTATACTATTGCTGAACGAACAGCGGATAGGAGAGCCAAAAGCATGCAGTTGATGCAGTTACCTAGCTTAAAACAGAAAAATTAAGGCATTCGTAATCTTGCCCGGCTCGTCATCTTGCCCCGGTCTCCCCTACATACAGACGTCACGAGAAAGCTCGTTGTAATCAACTCGGGGATATTTCGGGTGTTTGTACGTTCCTAGGCATATATCCACGTGTGGTCGTGTTCAAAGAAAAAATAAAACTCAAAATTCATTCGTAGGTGAGCAAAATGGAAATTAAGGCCGATTTTTGAGTGAAAATTTTTTCGCGAATACAATACTTCCTTTTTTGTAAAAGGAAATAAAAATTTAATTCCTATTCCGACTCAGCTACATATAAAAGTGGATAAGTATTTTAGTAAGTAAAACCTTGCTAAAAGTTAACATAGATGGAGTCTTGTCGATTTCGCGACTGTACTTTCCGATCAGGTATCCAGCATCCATCCCCGTCAGGTGACCTAAATAAAATCGCTCCTGATTAAGACAAAAGCGTAATATCCGCCTCACGTCGCAGTGTACAACAAGAGAGGGGAGAGAGAGAAGGGGAAAAAAAAGCGACAAGAATTAAGAAATGGATGTCTTTGGAGCCACATTCAGCGTCCGCATCACGTTCTAAGTTTGACCGAGTATTATTGACACGAACGTTCCAGAAGGAAGGGGGAGCTCCGTGTTTCTCATCTAGCCGCAGCAACACCTCATACACAAAGACCTTTTCCTCCATTTAAAACAAAAGTCTTATAGAACACGATAATCGTCGAATTTATCTTCAAACAAGAACCCTGACAGGCAAGGGGAGAGGAAGGGGGAGGAAGGAAGTGGTAATAAGGTCTTTAAGCTTGTGACGTGATGATAGGGTTTTGGCTGCTATCATAATCTTGAGGCGAGATGACTTTTTATTTTCCTGCTTCTTCAACATGTTCTTTTCTCTTTTAATTTTTATCTCCGGGGAAGGATGGTTTTGAATCATACAAAAGTTTGCCAAAAGTTGCGATCCACAAAGAAAAATTCGAATGTATGTTTCATTAAGCACATTCTAGAGTTCTTTTTTACCAATTTTATTTATTTATTTTTTTATTATTGTTGCATGTTGATGAAAAACCCATTCGTGTTCATGGCTCATACATTTTTCAGTAGGTTCTTTATGAGACTCAATTTATTCGTAAATGTTCATTTTAGACTTTGGTATTCTTTTGATTGTTATTTTATTGAAAACATAACTCATAAAATAAAAAGAAAAGCATCTGTTTATTAGTTCCTGAATTCATATCTTAAAGTAAAAATATAATAAATCATAAAGCATAAATAAACCCATCACCATGTAAAATATTTATTCTAAACTCTGTATTTTATTCACTTTTACATCTGCCCTTCCGCCTTCTCTCTCTCTCTTTCTTTCTTCTTTCGAGCTTTAGAAGTTGCATGGGGAAGCAAAATTCTCTCTCTTATATGTTAGATACTATGAACCAAAATAAAAAGATTGTTTCCAAAAGAAAGTATGGGAATGTCCAAAATGTGTAACAGTAACCAGCCATTTTCTTCTATTTATCAACTAAAATTTTTCACCTATTATTTTTATTACTATTATTATTATTATTTTGACTAAAATGAAACAGAAATAGGTGTGAAATAAATCAAAACTCCTACTATTTTCAAAGTTGTCGAAAAACCAAAGTTCGCAAAAAAATTAAATACAAACCCTTTTGCGCTATCTTTTACTACTTAGTAAAAAGAATATTGTGATAGTGAAAATTCTTGTGCTAAATTCACATTTTACTCATCCCCGAATAAATTTGGGTGAAGTACCACTCTCTAAGTTTACTATACTTGTATAAGTTCAGGAAAGAGTCTGAAATCAGTGTCTAAATATCAGTATCTTGCTTGTCACGTACATGCATGAGTAAAAGCATCCATTAAAATAGCGATTACTTAAAGTAGTGTGGAGTTCCCACTAGACTTTTTACATTAATACAAGGTGCTTCAAATTTAAAGGGACAAATAGAATAGCATAGTACAAACTCTATAATTGATTTATCTTGCTGAAGCAAAATAATTATGAAAACTGAAATCAAAAGATTTTTCTCTGGCAACAGCAGAAACTCTTCTGGTATCGATATCAGAGCTAGAGGCTCTGTTAATCAAAATGGTGCCATCCAAAAAGAAAAAAACGTACTGTATTTTGAATGGGCTAGTAGTTTCTCGTTGAAAGACATTTTCACATGAAATTTGGATTCAAAAAAAAAAAAAAAGAGCACCCTACATATGTCACAACATTAACTTGTGGATGATAAAATTTCAGGACGTGAGCTACTTTTGATCTCTGTTCTTGTGGGAGTAAACCAGCCTAGGATGAAGTCTAGCCAAAAGTGTAAAGGTCAAAGAAAGTCATAAATTGATTTAATGAAATCCTACAAAACTCAACGTGTCGTGCGAGTTTTGAACTCTTTGTGCCGGAATGAATTAGTTTCGGTCAAATGAATAAACTAGGTCTTTTATTATGCCATTATTTTTGTCCCAATTAGTGTGAAACACACTGTATGCAAATTTTATTTTTGAAATTTGCAATTTCATTTCTGAATTCTTTCTTTGTAAATTTCATTTATGAACTCTTTCATATGTTTATTTTAAGTTGACATATTTGCTTTCAATTCATGTATTAATTTGAAATTATAACTGCTTCATTATGAAATCGTACATCAATTCTTTCAATTCATGAAGTAGAACAATGCTAAAAGCTTTCAACCATATAGGATTTTAAAACTGAAAAAATTTAACACCGACACGCAGAGTTCCAGTTACTGCATTTCCTTTGAGTTCCTAAAATAAGTGCCAAATAATTGTAATTCAATTCTGGGAGCTTAACATATTGTACGTATGTTTTTAAATTAGTTTTAAACAAGAGAAAGTTTCACATAAATTGGGGAGTAAAAAAAATATACATATATTTCTTTTTTTGCACACACCAATTTTTGGAGCCTTAAGAAAATGGTGCTATAGTGGTATACGATAACAAGAAGTATACGCAGACAAGTAGATATACGCATTGTACAGTCTTTCATGCAAATCCAGCAAATGCAAATTTTTGCTTCTTTATGTTTGATTTTTTTCATTTGTACATTTGGCGCTAAACCATTTACGAATGGTTACAAAAATATATTTTTAGTTTTGCATTTAACTTCCTTTCTTTGACAATTTTGGTTGTGCTTGACCTTTAGTAGTTTTAATATTATAACTTACCTGTTCTTTCCAAAAAAAAAAAAAATAAATAAATAAATAAGGTAAATAAATGCCACTTGATTTACTTTTACTTTTTGCGCAATGTTATCACTATTGTTTTGCTTTGCATATAAGTGCTATTTTTACTTACTTGTTTTCAACTTTTGTTTTTCTCAAAGTGCAGTAGTTTTCATATAGTTTGGTTGCAATTTGTGCACCTTTTATTGTGTAAAAAATCAAAGTATGCTATTCATATTTTAATTCTTTATTTGTACATTTAAAATAAACTTGATGTGTAATTTATATTCTTTCTAACTTTTGATTTTCAATGTTTTCATGCTTTTAAAATGTTCAATTTCTATTTTAATGACAAGATGCAATTTTATTTTCCTCCAAAAACGCGGAAAAAAGTTTCAAATCCAAAACCTAAATTCGTCATCATCGTCAAGAAATCCTGTAGAAAGAAACTCAATTTATATCAAATCGTTTGACGGTTGTTTAATAGGAACTTGGATAAGTTAACACAGCGGCGCGACATGTATTTTCCACTGTAACCGTAATAGACCGTTTCTACCTCGATATTTCTTTTTCCCCTTAAATTGGAACCCAAAATGGATTTTCGGGAGACATTAGGAAAGATAATGTCGCGTAAGAGTCGAAGAACAAATAATTCTCGGTTCGGTTCTAAATTATTCATTGTATGAATCTACTTTTCAAAATTCTAGTGCGCCATAACTTTTTTTTTTTTCAGAATAAATCAATACCCATCAATGATTCTATTTCATGCCTTCTTGTGATGAAACAAAGTAAAAGAATTGCACTGGTAAATGGCATTGCGAATTTGACAGTTGCTTTTTGTAAATCACATATTGCTCAATCCATTTGAAAAAATCAGGCAATTTCACGCATATATTTGCCATTCATTCTCGGAATCTTAAACTTTGACTTTTAATTGGAGGAATTTTCGAATATCACGAACCATTATGTATTTTTAAATATCAACTTTCTAATTTTTTTTTTTTTTTGAGCAATCACGATTGCTTATTGCTTTCATTTGACTGTTTTTGGCGTGCTATCATTTTATTTTCCCATCGCCACCCTCCGCATCATCACCGTCGACCGGCTCCTCACGAAGTTGCTCCTATAGCGAAAGCCGTCTCCAGGTTGCATCCATGTCCTACACACACGCGAATACATACACAACTAGACACACACACACAAACACATACACACACATACAGACACCTACACATACATACACACAACTCCCCACACACTCATGCTTGCACACAGACACAAACACATATGCCTATACAACACATACCCCCTCACACACACATTCATACACACAACCACCCACACACTTATGCCAGCACACAAACACACATGCCTACACACACATACACATACCCCTTACACACAAACACACATACCCCCACACATAAGCACTCACGCCTACATACACACACTCGTGATTGTGAAAAACGTAATTTTAATTCAAGATGTCAAAATTCAAATTAATTTCTTTTTCTTTTTTTTTTTTTTTTTGTTCTTGAAATATAAGGATTTGTACGTATTGCGGATGTGACCGTACGGTCAGAAATTTCACTGCTCATACGTCCATACGTACACAACCCATGTACTGTCGCAGGGAGCTAAAGTGCTGTATTTGCAGAAATGAGTTTTGAGGTATTTGAAGAAACGCGTTTTGGATTCCATATTAACATTAGGAAAATAATAGAAATTAACGTTTTTTTTCCCCCATGCATTTTTTAGCGGAAACCAAATAAACAAGCTTCTTTACTAATAATAAAGCTGAAAGTCTGTCTCTGGATGTCTGGATCTCTGTCTGGATGTCTGTTACGCGCATAGCGCCTAGACCGTTCGGCCGATTTTCATGAAATTTGGCACAAAATTTAGCGGTGAGCACTTCGAAGCGATTTTCCAAAAATTCGATTTTGTTCTTTTTCTGTTCCAATTTTAAGAACATTTTACCTAGCGAATTAACATAGCATGGAAGATTAAATTATCATAACATGGTTCATCATCCATTAATATACAGGCGAACCAAATGATCTTTTAATTTTCTACTACGGGCAAGGCCGTGCTAGTATCCTTAGTGTATAATACAGCTAAAATACAATAGATGACAAAAAGGCCGAAAAAAAATAATAAAAATTAAAAATTTACACTTACTGAGCTTTACCTTCCCGCAACAGTGTAACATATAGGGGAAGGGGGGGCACACGAAAATATGGTATATTTTGCTAGGATAACGTCAAGCAAAAAATACTGCAAAAATTTCAAGTAATGGCATTATCAATCCTACTTCTTGGCTAAACTTTTACAGCAAAGAGCCAGTTTATATACTTCCTGTGGTGACAGCTTCTTCGTTTTAGGAGATGCTGATGAAATTTAATCGTTGTCTTCTTAACGTAAATCAATTTTTTAAGCTAATTAATGAGTTGAACCTCATTTTTGCAATCCATTATATGAGCATTGAAGTTAATTTATGACAATATTTATTTTTTTTTGTGTAATTAAGAACTCTTTATTTTTGTAAGTAAGTTCTAAAGTAGATGATGGGGAACTTGTGAACACATAACATCTTGGGGCACATGCGAACCTCTTCGTAACATTAATATTAGTGCAGGATATTATAAGTATAAAAACAATGTGTTAATGTTTACAATTATTATTTTTCGCCAATCAGTTTGTAAATTTTTTATTCATTGTTATTATTATTTTTAAACATTCATTTATTTATTTAGTTTTTTTATATTTTTTAATTTTAGTTTTTAGCTTAATAGTAGGTCAACAGTTTAGTGTTATGTGATACTTACATTAAACAAAAAGACAAAATGTTTTGATTTAATTTAAAATTGAAGTTTAAAATAATTTTAACTTCATTACCATATTCTGTATGATGACTAAACGCAGTATGTTGCATCAATCTTTAGACAATAAAATATTCTTTGTATTATGCTGTCTTATAAGTTTTTTTCTTGTCTATCCAGTTAACAAACATGCAACGAAACTTGAAAGTTTTAGTGTGCTGAGTTATATAGTTCCAAAAAAATATTTGTTACATTAAACAGTTTTTCGTCGAAATACAATGCTCGTCCTGCATTTTTGACTCGTGTTCATATCTACGCCAGAATTGTTCACCAGTGCCCCCCCCCCATAGGGGCATACATAAACGATTAAAGATATATTTTTTAAATTTCATTTACTAAATAAATATATTTGTTAAAACTCTGAAAATTCCCATGGCACAAAAAAAAGACTAAACGCATTAATAGTGGCCAGTTAAGCATATTTTGTGTCTTTTTTAAACTGTGGGTCTACAATATTAATTAAAATTTTAAAACTCAATGAGCGTATTATAGTCCAACTATTCCTTAATCGTCCCATTTTTTAAAAATGCCAGAACTTCATTTTTTTTTCATTTTTTCTGAACTTCAAATTTGATCCATTAGTGGTCAAACCAAAGTCTGTGGTTTTCAGTAGGGGCCACATGCATGAGCAGTAGTGGCCATCTGACATCCTTTCCTTAGAATTTATATTACTTCAAATTCAAAAAACTGATGAATAAAATTGATTCAATATGATAGTTACATTAATCACATTTTTATTGTACCTTTCTATCTTCAAAGTCAAAGTACATAAGTAATTAGGATAAAAGGAAAAGTTTTTAGTAGAAAATTTGCATTTGTGTTTTTTTGTACGCTAATGTAAAAAATAAAGTAAAAGAAAATGTATGTACTTAAGCATTATACATATAAACTTTGGTAAGTATGAACTGAATAATTACTATCACTTAAACTTCATTCATAATAAATAATAAGGTAAGCACACCATTCAATGTAATTCTAGGACAATTTGTTTCCGACAACTTACGAAGGCACATCAATGGATATCGGATATTGGTAGCATAAGTTTTCAATACTACTAAAGGCGATGTGTCCACACACCTCGAAAGTCATGGATTTCGGCTATGATTGAAAATGGTCATGGAAAGCCATGATTTTCGGCAAAAAATGCTCAGAAATCATGTAAGTTAACTATAGGTCATGGATTTTGAGTTCAAGAATATGCATATTTATCGAAATCTGCACTTTAGATTAAACATACACCTCTTGGCCATTTTTTACGCTGTTACGTGTCAATCCCAATTTTTCACACATTTCGAAATCCGATTGCATCCGCTTCTTTAATACTCGCTCGTTTTTCTTTTCTTTGTGATTTTACCATTTGGACATTTATAATTATGTATTTAGCATTATTTTAAACCCTCCTTAATGTGTCTAATTGTGTAGTTGAGGACTTTTAGATTTCTAGTTTTGCCGATCGCATTCAATGCGAAAATTTTAAGTCATCCGTTTTGACTCAAGAGACTCATAAAAATTATCATTAATTCTCAGCTGTGTCTTTGGTTAATGAAGATTTTAAAAAAATGGTCTGAAGAATTAATTACGGGCGTTTTGGACATCGATAAAATACAGAGATCAGGAAATTTTCAAAGGTAATTTTTTAAAAAGTCCATAAATGTTACATATTTCAAATTCGGAAATTTTACAATATTTGTAACCTATTCTATTTCTTTGGCGGTAAATATTTGGTAATGTCTCGTAAACTAATTTTTAAGTACTTTAATTCAATATTTTATTTTTTTCTGAATATTTATGTTATTTATTGTAAACATAATTTTTGTAATTACTAAATTATTTCTAGTCACAGATATTTTAGAAAACTGCTTGTAGTATAATGCTCGTATTTTGTTATTCGGTAAACTTTGAAGTTTTATCCGGGAAACTGATAATTTCCCCTTACCCAAAAATTTGAATTTCGGGCGCCCTTGACTATTAGCAGTCATACATAAATATGAATCAATAGATTATTAATTGAAAAACACATTCGTACTGACATGATGTAAAGACTTCCAAGAGAAAAATGGTTTTATAAACAAGTTTTATAGTTGAAATTTTTATATATCATGGCTTTTACTAATTTTACGGTGTGTGACTTACTTCTAATAAAAAAATTTGTATTTTCAAGAAATAATTGCTTAAATCTAAGAAATTAAAAATTATCTGCTTTGATTAGAAAAGGGATTACCTCGATCAAATACTAGGCCCTTCCCCCTCCATTTTTTGTACCTGCTCAGCAGGCAGGTTGCAATCGGTTCTAGCTGAAGTTTTCTCCTATATATAAACTAGCGCGCCAAATTCCTGTGTGTTTTTTTTTTTAACCAACAAGCTTATTAATAATTTTTCCCTCTGTGATATGCGCCCCTAGGCCAGGGTTTAGGAGTAATCTGGGCCTGTCCATACAAGAGGTAAACGCACCTAGCAGTAGCCACAGTGAAGCATATTTTGTGGCTTTTTTAAACTGGGGGTCTACAATATTAATTACCATATTTGAAACTCAATGAGCATATTATAGCCCTACTCTTTCTCAATCGTCCCATTTTTAAAAAATGCCAGAAAGTCAATTTGTTCAATTTTTTCCCAAACCTGAAATTTGATCCATTAGTGGCCATTGTACATGAGTCAGTAGTGGCCATATTGTTGTTTAGAAGTGGCTACTAGTTAGCCACTACTAGATCACACAATAATATTATACTAGAAATGAGGCAGGTTATTATGTTAAGGAAGGTATTACAACCTATTAAAAGGAAAATGGAGTTGATTTATGAAAACCCTTCCTGTTTCAGTAGTGATCACTCTGTGGCCACTTTTGAATTTACCAACGTTTTTGGTACCAATAGTAGTCAGATAAACTGTCAGCCAAGAAAACAACTATTTGGAGTTGAAAACGTCCCAAACATGAACTTTCACATTTCATAACATGGTTCTAGCTCTAAAAATATTATTTTTGAGCATTGTACTATTCATAATACAACACAATGTTTTTATACCTCGTTATGGAGAAGCGTTAGAAGACAGCTGAAAAAACATGGACGATCCAGACGACCATACTAAATAGTTTATAAAAATTTTCCATGATGCTCTACCTACTCCTCCTTAATCTGCTCACTACAGTATAGCCTGAACTTTACCTCCTACTGCAAATTTAAATTCATTGGGAGACCTAGAATCCTTATTTTTCAAATATAAACCTTAAAGTGGCCACTACTGGTGCGTTTACTTTATTCCTAACTCTGAGAAATTGATAATATTTTTTGAAAAATAAAGAAATGAGAAAAAATTGTTTACATGTGCCCTCCGTTCCCCTACATTCGTGGCGGTAAAACTAGTAAACATTGATTCGTGACTGATTAAAACAGAAACTTTTGTCGAAATTTGACTAAAAGTTTCTCGTGAATACAATATTTCTCTTACTTTTTAGTACAAAGGGGAAAAAACGGCCGAAGTCAAAAAACTTTAAATGACCAAAAATCGGAAATCTTCTTTATCTTTACTAATAATAAAGCTGAAAGTCTCTGTGTCCGGGGGATGTCTGGATGTCTGTGACGCGCATAGCGCCTAGACCGTTCGGCCGATTTTCATAAAATTTGGCAAAGTTAGTTTGTAGCATGGGGTGTGCACCTAGAAGCGATTTTTCGAAAATTTGATGTGGTTCTTTTTCTATTCCAATGTTAAGAACAAAAATATCATAAGATGGGCGAGTAAATTACGAAATTATCATAACGTTGGACCGTAACATGGCCACAAGCCAATTGGCGAGATACGAAATTATCATAACGTGGAACCGTAACATGGGTACAAGCCGATTGGCGAGAAAATTCACCATACATTATTTGTAAATACACAGGCAAACCAAAACACCTTTTAATTTTTCTATTACGGGCAAAGCTATGCGGGTACCACTAGTGTTCTAATAAATTTAAGAAAACTCTGAAGAATCTCATCTTTTCAGCTAAAAAAAAACAATTGCAACCACCTTTCAACGAACCGCTGAAACCTGGAGCCGGCTTTTTTTCCCGAAGAAACCTTTCAACATGGAAGCTAACCTTGATTTACGCGGCAGAGTCCACTCCATTACAACGGCCGCAGGAGGAGTGCGTGTGTGTACTCGCTGAAAGTGACCACTTACCGACCTCCCGAGTTCTCGATACGTGAGATCATTACCCATTCTGATGGACTTCCATGCCGGGTAATGTCATTGCCACGAGTTATGTTGATTTTCCTCAGACCCGAGTTTTCTTCCAGAGGCGAAAACGCGTTAATATTAGATGGCGGGGCATCTTCGTTTATAATTTAGAGGCCCGCCTTTGCCCCACTCCTGACGCGGGCACTCCATCGTCGCGGGCATCTCTGGTCGTGTCATCTCTGATGTTTGAGCTTGATTTTTGTTACTTGTCTCAGATATGAGCTGTGGCGGGAACGGATGTAATGGCTACGTTACCTTTCTCCTTTTTTTTTTTTTTTCTTTAAACTGACATAAGTTCTTGTACTTTATTCACCTAAATTTAAGCGTGCAATCTTATATCTAAATTCAAATTTAACACGATCACGGAATTTTTAAATTACTAGCATTTATCCTCTCGCTTATGAATAAGAAAAAAGTTTTTTTTTTTTTTTTTTTGAGCAATCACGATTGCTTATTGTTCTCACTTGACGGTTTTGAATTCCTATGATTTTATTCCCCCCCCCCCGCCTCCCTCTGCAGCACCACCGTGGGCCGGCCGCCTCACGATGCTGCTCCTCTAGCGAAAACAGTCTCCAGGTTGCGTCACTTACTTGCCTACACTTACGCATACACCTACACACACACACACCTACACACACATACACACACGCATACCTACAGACACCTACACATACATACACACAAACATATACATACACACCTACACATACACACAACTACCAACAAATACACATACACACAATTACTCACACACACATACCCCCCTACACACACACTCGTGATAGCGAAAAACATAATTTGAATTCAAGATGTCAAAGTTCAAATTAATTTTTATTTATTTATTTACTTATATATTTATTTAAGATTTATTTAATGGATTACAAATGCCACTGTAAATCGCTGGCCAAAAGTTTACTTTGGAAAAGGTATATCCTTTCTAATTTTTTTATGAAACTCTTGTGTAAGGTCTAATAAATATACGTCGTGTTTCAGTTAAACATTTAAGAACTTTTAAGAGGGGTCTAGCACGATGACGATTTTGAATCACACTGCATTGCAATGCTGAAAATAGCTTCTTTAGAGGGCGTTGTGCAAGAGCAGTCTTCCCCCCGCCCCTCCCGTCATTCTTTTCCTTTTTTTTTAATTATTTTGTCAACAATTTTATTTTTATTATTTTAAGATCCTTCAAAAAAGTTATACATATTTCATTGTTTCGTTGTGACATCCTATCGATATTGAGCGTAATCTCTATAATCAAAAGTTGTTTTTCACTGTTAAGTTTTTTCCCCACCAATTAAATAAAACTATTAATTTTAAACATAATATTGATGGCTAGAATTGTAAACGAGCTAACAAAACATATCGTTAAAAAATAAGGTTATTTTTCTCGTTTTTTCTTGTCGCTATTTTTTTAATCTGCATTAGTATAAAAAAAAAAACACGTGCGGAAATCGATGCCTGCAAATAGAGAATTTTGTTTATTAAAACCCGTTAACTGCCGAACCAGCTGTGAAAACTAACACGTTTTTATTGCCTCTTGAAAAGTTACCTTTCATGGAGTTAGCTGGTTTACAGTCTAAGCTTTCGATATGTGCTATCTTGCTAAGCCTTTATATAACCTACTAGCAGAAACCTATGTATTGATTTACAACTCCATGGAAAAATGGGGTTATTTCCTTCAGTCGAAAATACTACTTTTAGTCACTGAAATTGATAGAATGAGTAAAAATAAAATAGCATGGACACAGAAAATACTTTCATTTTTTAATTAATTTTTTAAAATATCCGATTTTGAAAATAAGGCGTGGTCTTTATGACGTCACAAATGATGCAATTTGGCGCATCTTTCTACTACGTTTGCACGTTATGATAATCAAGCAGCGAATTAAAATTGCGCTCTACGCTTGCTATCAACCCTATCAGCAGCACGCGTGAGTAAAGAAGCAAATTAAATATTACGTTCTGCGAATGGCATTTCATCATTTGTGATGTCATCGGCAGAAGCATAAACAATGAAAGCGCACCCATTTAAGTATTTTTTTTTAAATATTAAACTTTGTCAAATTATTTAAAAAAAGGTCAGATCCTATGTTTTCAAGCATGCACATGACTTGTAACTTTTTTTAAAATCTTTAAACAAAACATGCGTTGATCTATTGATTTTTAAAGTTGTATAATGTACATCAGACTTGCGATTCATTTGTAAAGACACTGCAAAATACTTTCCATGTTTAAGAATGCGTGATTTTACTTTTATTTTTTTATTTATAGTAGATAGCTATGATTATGAAGAAATTATTTTGAAAGAATTTATTCTTGGTTATTTGTAATTAATGATGTCTGAAACTGTCACAGTAAATTATTTCTTTGACCCATTTACGTATTGTATTTTTATAATAGTTTAAGATTTTCAAACAATATTTTCCAATAGAAATCTCTAAGTATGAGAACATGAAATTACAAGATTGTACTCTTAATTATTTAATTAATTACGAAGAAATTAGGTACAAATATGAATATTAAACATTAATAAGAGTAAAGATGCGAATTAAATATTTTTCTCCGTGAATGGAAACATTGGATGGCATTTCATCATTTGTGATGTCACACGACAGAAACGTAAACAATGAAAGCGCACCAATTTAAGTAATTTTTTTAAAACATTAAACTTGAACAAATCATTTAAAAAATGGTCAGATCCTATATTTTTAAGCATGTTCTTTCAGAAAAAAATACTTTTAAAAGTTTGGAAACGACCCCATTCTAAAATTTATATGCAGAGCAGGTGGTAGTATACATGTATTTGTATTCATATGTCTTACTTGGTAGGTTCGCAGGTTTTAAAAGACAAGAACATTTCATACTACAACACTTATTTGGTAAAGCAATACAGAATATACGTATCTGTACCTCAGAGCCTAAGTCATAATCGCGATTTCACAGATGAGAGAAAAGAAAAGTTTGTCTGGCGCGTGCAAAAGATGGGACGCTCGCTCTTTCAACGCTGATAAATAATGGGGTGGTTTCCATCAGTCAAAAGTAGGGGAATGTGGGGCAAAGTAAAATGGTTAAGATCACTGATCTTTTTCAAGTGAACAAATTGAAAATTGGTTTTGAAAATTACAGCACATATTAACATTCTATTTCATGATAGAGCTTGCGTCGAAACAGTATTTTTTATTTTTGGCAGTAAATTTGAGTCTTTAAAAAAAAAGTGAAAATTTTTCACTTTCTTTTTTCATGGGGCAAAGTGAAAAATAAAATATTTTTCTAATGAAATATTTTCTAATCGATTATAAAACATATCTTTGATCAAAAGAATTGGTAAATAAAAGGTTGAATGAATAAATGAACGATAAAATGAATACATAAATTAATATAAAAAAAAAATAAATGAGAGAGTAAAAGAATGAAGGAATAAGAAAACGGGTGAATGAATTAATAAATAAGTGAATTACTGAATGAATGAATGCAAATGAATAATTAATAAATGAAAACGTAAGTGATTTATATTAAATGAATGAAAGAGTAAGTGAAACAAACTATTTCACTTTGCCCCGTCCACTTTGCATCGTATATACCTGACTAATTGTACAATTTATTTAAAATACAAATAAGCTTAGTATTAAGATGAATAAATACCTTTGTGCTGAACAGAAGAGTAAGAAACAAACAACGTCAGAAAAGCAGAAATTCGCTTATTACAGCAGACACGTGTTTCGGCGTCTGTCGGATGTCTTTTCATCCATAAGCTCATTACTTTTTGAAAAAGGCGTTCCCTGTAACGCCGAAACACGTGTCTGCTGTAATCAGCGAATTTGTGCTTTTCTGACGTTGTTTATTTCTCATTCTTAAGCTTAATATTAATTAAATTAATATTGCATTGAATATTAGGAGATCTTAATTAATATTTAAAATGTTAATAACAATTTCTTTATCATTTTATAGTAACAAAAATAATTTGTGACTTACAAAAAAATATTACAATATGAGTATCATTTTTTTAAAAATTGCCTGTATCACCAAATGCTTTAATATTCAGCGGTATTTTTTTCCTGACTGAAATAGACTACATATGGTGCTATATAGTTATAATAATACCAGATAGGTGGACCTAAAAGCAAAGAAAATATTTCACCTTTTCACTTTGCCCCGCTACTTCACTTTGCCCCACGTTCCCCTACTACTTTTAGTCGCCAAAATTGATAGAATAAGCAAAAAAAAAAAACATGGAGTGAGAAAAAACTTTTATTTTCCCAAAGCTTAATTTTTAATTAATATTCTTATATAACGAATACCTTTGTGCTGAAAATTAAAAAGTCAGTAATCAAACATTATAAAGCACAAAAATTGCAAATGATTGCAGACACGTGTTTCGGTGTTACAAGGAAGACCTTTTTCAATGTAAAGAAGTGTGAGCTTCTGGATGAAAAGTCATCCGAGAAAAGCTTAGATTACTGACTTTTTAATCTCTTATATGTCCGATTTTAAAAATAAGGCGTGGTCTTTATAACGTCACAAATGATGTCCTTTGTCGCATGTGTATACCACGTTTCCACGTTATGATAATCAAGAAGCGAATTAAATATTGCGCTCTACGATTGCTATCAACACTGTAAAAACGATTCAGAAACGTTCCTGGAAAATAACAAGCAGGTGATGTGCCCAATTTCTGCCAGTAACATATCTTGCAAAAACCAGGAACGTTTACCAGCTAAAAGTCAGTAATCTTTCTGAAATTTTCCAAGGAACCTTCTAGAAAATTTAATTAGATTTAGCGCTACTGATTAGAACCTTACTGATTTATCAAGAAGGCCCCAGAAGCATTAGAGCAACCACGGCCTGTGCTATGCAAGAATTGCAAGTAGGAGCCCAGCGTGGTCATTCCAAGCTCGTCAGCTTGCGAGATCGAGATTCTCGCTAACGTGATCAGTTGTGACGTAGAAATGTCGCAAAGTAGCATTCTAATCTACTCGAACTTTAGTCAATCTAAATGGACCGCAGTTAACATTAAGTCGATGCACTTAATAAATGCAGTCATTCAATCTTTAAACTGGTAGCTAAAAATATTTTTCACAACAGTGAAAAGTCTGCATTCGTTTAACTGGTAGTAATTCAGGAAACTTTTTTACGAAAGTACTTGATTTTATGGGGAAATAGGTAAAAACTTGTGAAATCCTGAAATAACCAGTTCCACGGAAATAACCAGTAATGTTTCGGATTTTTTTTACAGTGAACCATATAGTTGCCAGTACACGTGAGTAAAGATGCAAATTAAATATTTTGCTTTGTGAATGGCAACAGTGAGTGGCATTTCATCATTTGTGATGTCATTGGCAGACGCGTAAGCAATGAAAGCGTACGGATTAAAATAATTTTTTAAAAATATTAAATTTGGTCAAATAATTTTAAAAATTGTCAGATCCTATTTTTTAAGCATACTCTTTCAGAAAAAAATACTTTTATTTATTTATTTATTTTTAAAATAGGATTCTACGTACAATGCACTAATCAACAGAAAATCGCAATTTTTGAACTGACGATGACGTCAGTCTGGCTCTGAAGTACAGATGTATTATAGAGGTAATGAGGATGTGGGAAAAAATATTTTTGTTATACATTTGGGCAGCGAGCATCTGCCAACATAAAAGACATTTTAGAGCAGTGGTTCCCAACCTTTTTAAAGTCCATCGCCCCCCCCCCCAGAGGTTGATGGATATGAATCAGCTCCTCCCCCCCCTTTTTTTTATTATTTGGTGAAAAAAAAACATAAGTTGGTGCTAATGAACATCGATATTGTTGAAACTACAGCCTGAGTAAAATCTTTAAGGCCAGTAAATTTTTTCGTGAAAACTAGAAAATAAAATTAAGGGGATTTTAATACTATTGTATTATTAACTATTGATGTTCCTACGTAAGAAATAACGCAAAAGACAGGATTTGTAAAGTATGAAATTGCCAGAAAAACATTGGTGTATTCATAGTTAGTATTTCAGTCTGAGTAAAAACTTTGAGGACAAAAATTAAAGACGAATGTTAGGTGAACTTATTTAAAATACGTACTATACTATGCTATTACACTAGCATAATTTTAAAATATTATTTATGTGAATATAAAACCGTTTTAAAACTCTACAAATTTGATCCGGATAAACTTAAGATTCAGATAAACAGAGAGGGGGATAAACAAGGTTCAACTATAAATGAAAATGCGATTGACCTAATTTTAGGAAAAACAGGTATTCAAATTTCGCACAGAAAAATATTCACCAATTTTAAAATAAATGTTTCTCTTCATAAACAGGTTAACATGGAAAACATCAAAATGCCTCTTCCTCAAAGCTATGTTTGTATTAAACCTAGAAGAAACTACAAACTACCGAACGAAAAATCGCCGAACGGCATTTGTTCCTTCCACCATCCTTGAAACACTTGCGTGTATCTCGGGGCTTGTTCCATCCGCGTAATTCCATCCAGATGATTATAGGAGGCAATTAGCAGCGTCGGCAATTAGAGCGAGCCAGAGGTGCAAAAGAACACAGCCAACAAGCACTGAGAGCTCATCGTTGGTGTAGCTCGTTCATAATTCACGACGCGAAGGCATCTTAAAAAGCATGGCCTCAGTCAACTCTCACCCTATCTTCCCAGAACAGAATGCTAAAAGATTCAGCGGGTGATTTATGTCCACTTCTCTAGCCCTTGTTTCTTTTTTTTTTCTGCGTATATTACCTGTTTTTCATGATTGTACAGTAAACTCCCGATTATCCGCGGAATTGGGTGGCACTAGTGCCGCGGATAATAAAAATCGCGGATAACCGCAAAAAGACTAAAATGGGGGACAAATCAGGTAAAAATTGTCCTATCTCAAATTCTTAACTGTATTGATGCATAACACTTTCTGCAAACAGTGAAAATATATGTAGAGTACAGTACAAATGTTTTGTATTTTTGCACAACAGAACTTAACAAACAAGTGTATGTACGATGAAGAACGCACAATAATAATAATAATAATAATAATGATAATAATAATAATAATAATAATAATAATAATAATAATAATAATAATAATAATAATAATAATAATAATAATAATAAAATTAAATTAAATCAATCAAGCAAGCAAAAACAACTGAGTGTAAATTTACAATTTTTCAAAAAAAAAAAAAAACAGCCACTGGTATTCGCTTTTTACTGCGAAAATGCATGTTCGTAGTTGTTGATTGATTCGCGGATAATCCGTCCCGCGGATAAACCGCTCGCGGATAATCGGGAGTCTGCTGTATGTCTTAAGGATTGTTTTATCTCTTCTTTTTCCTTTCAACTCTGATGTCTGATGAAATTGCATTTAAAAACTTTGAATGAAATACAGAGTGGGCTCAAATAAGACCAACCAATATTTAACACGCGTGCAAGCCGTGTTATGCACAAAAGTCGTATCTGTAGCTGAGCTAAAAATAATAAATTGCTTTTTAAAATTTTACGCCTCCCTAGACATTAGATTGAGATGTTGCTTTCTCAATTGTTTCTTCTTTAATGTTTCACAGTCACAAATGACTATAAAACACTGTATTAAGGGGTGCTTACCTAAGGGGAGGGGTCACGGCGCAGACTGCAACATTAAAATTTGTAGGGGGTGTTTTGAGGGGTATTTTTCACTTTTGGGAGGAGGGGTTGCTTTTGAGGGAGGGTCTTCGCGGTATTTAGGGGGGTGCACCCTTGCTCTTAGGGGGTGGCACCCCTGCTGTATTTAGGTAAGAGATGTTACAAAGAACTACCTAGAGACTATAACTCAACTTTGTAAAAAGTTGCGCATACGAATTCTGTGCTTAAATGGCAGATAACTCTTGGAATAATCATTTATTTAATTATTTTTTATATATTAAAAACATTTTATGGAAATTAAGGCACTATGTATAAAATATGACATCCGAAAAATGTCCACCATTTTACTCAATATAGAGCCTGCAATCCTTGAGGGTTTATATATATATATATATATATATATATATATATATATATATATATATATATATATATATATATATATATATATATATATATATATATATATATATATATATATATATATATAAATATATATATATATACATATAATAGACGCCGCTTAATGTGATCACTTTGGGACAAACACAGTTTGATAACAATAACCGTAAAGAATCCAGGACACACAAAACGATGATTTTTTTCAATCAAGAAGCATTAATTTTTACAGCTGCAAATGAAAATTACAATAACTCAACTAAATGTAGATATAAATTATAAATTACTAAATTGGCAGAATCTAATAGCTCTTTTTATTCCATCGACTTTCTAAACATGAAATGTTTTTAATCACACAAAAAAAAGCCCCCCCCCCCCATGGAGCAATTGGCGCCAAAATTGAACCAACGCCTGTTTACATATATATTGACATTTATTCCAAATTTCATCTAAAAGGTAGCATTACTTCTTGAGATACGGAACTCACAATCAAAAAAAAAAAAAAAAGAACGTTCGATTGCGCCACCCGCTTTTCAGCTATTGACACCAAATTAGAGTCAGCACTTATAGCCTCTAGGGGCTACTTGTCGATAAATTTTTCTTTGATTCCGTTCATTATTTCTTGAGATACAGCAGTCACAATTGACGACAAAAAACGTTCTGTAGCTCAACCCCCGTTTGAGTTATTGGCATTAAAATTGAACAGCACCTGTTGCAGTTAATGGCAACATATAGACCGAATTTTGTTTGATTCCGCCAGTTACTTCCTGAGGAATAGCAAGCACGCGTAACTCAAAAAACGTCCCATTGCTCGACCCCCCTTGGAGGAATTCGCGCCAAAAACCAATGGGCACAAGTTCACATAGGGGCACATATGTGTACCAAATTTCGTTCTATTTCATGCGGTAGAATTCATTTCATGCCACAAAAAACCGGTCAAACACAGACGTGACACACACACGGACACACACACACATACATACACACACACACACACACACGGACACAAGCACACACATACATACACACACACACACACACACACAGACATTTTCCAAAAATAGTCGAAATGGAATCAGCACACCTCAAAACGTTCGAATCCGTCAAAATTCGAAATTCGAAAATTTGCACAAATCCAATACTTTCTTCTATATCTTAGATATAGAAGAAAGTAAAAATGACATCAATTTTAATTATGTAAAGCCTCCGTCTGATAATTTACTGTTTCTTTAATTTTGTAGTTTGTGAGATGCAAAACGGATTAAGCGGTGAGGATATGCGCTTGTAATAAAAACACAAAAAGTTCTGAACCAACTAATCACCGATTATTGCTTACATTAAGTAAAATGTTGAAAACTAAGTTCCAAAACCACAGTTGCTTTATTTATTTTAAAATAATTCAGGTATGTACCTTTCAATTTTTCAGCATTGAGCAAAAATGACATTAAATGTAGAGCTTTGCAATCAATTTCTTTAGAGGCTGTAACGTTTAACTGTGGTAGCAAAAACTGCTATTATGTAAGTGGCAAAAATTTGCGTTTGTTTTATGTAGTTATAAAATTCCGTATCAACTGAAGTTAAAATAAAAGGAAAAAAGGCTGTTCAGAACAAAATTGTAGCAAAAGTTACTTTCTTTCTTTGCTATGATTCAGCTGCCTTTTAACTATCAGCATTGGACAAAAATAAGTATAAATTTAGAATACGTAATTAAAATTCTTTAAAGACTAAGCATTTAACTGCTCTTCCTACTATTACACCGAGAAAGAAAAAGCACACAGTGCTTACATTTAAGCTATCAAACGAAATACGGAAGAATATATTTTTCCGTTTATTTATCGGTTTCTTAAGATCAGCGATGATGATAAGAAGTACGCTGCATCTTCTAAAAATTCATATCGTGCCCTCTTGTTCAAACCGCCATCGCCATTACAAATTCAATGCCTTTGAAGGAATGGGAGGATGAAACGAAACAAAATAAAAAAGGGGGGAGCTCGAAACAACAGAAGATTTTAAATTGTGTCTGACCCCAACAGAAATACTTTTGAGGGTACATATAGATATATACCCGCATAGATCTACATCCTTTTCTTATCTATATCTAGATGTAACAAATACTAGAGTATATAACTACCATGAGAATTCCACACATTGGCACCCGCGCGAAGTTATTTCCCTCTTTTTTATCTTCTCCTTCTATATATATTATAGACATTATTATTGTTATTATTATTTTCTTCCTTCCTTTTTTCCTTCCCGCTTATTCCACAAGATGGCCACACTCAATATTTCATGCTATTCACGGCATTCCATTTCTGGGGGAACGCTTTCTATTTGGCCAGAGACGAATCCTTGGGGAGAAGGGCCTTCTTCGCACCACATCGCCAAGAATATTGTGTTACTACTGCTACTTCTACTACACGATCGAGCTGTTGCCAGAACCCGTGGAAAGGAAATTTGGCTTCAAAAAAAAAAAAAAAAGGTTTGTTATGGAAGAGCACATGCGGTTTTCGTGCCCCCCGGCTTGACTAAAAGGGGGAGGTGTCTCGGGAGCGGAGGGAGGGCGAAAATTTTCTGGGCTAAAGCTTGTTCTGAAATATAGAGGGTCATAATGGAATTACATCATCTTTTACTTTTGCTTCTTTTTTTTAGATGATGGAGGCCATTTACCGGTGGCTTCACCTTTGGAAGAGAACAATAGATATTTTCTCGTTGTATGATCACCTTTTAAATTCAGAAGTTCTCTTTTTTAGAATTCGGGCAGCTTTGCAAACTAAAAAATTTGCTCTCTCTTTAGCTCTCTTTCTCTTTTTTTTTTTTTCGAAAATGTCGTTTGAAATCTTGATTTCATTCGCAGTTACTTAGTCATTTACTAAAACTATTGCATTTGTTGATTATTTATTTGCTAAGAGTTTGAATATAGTAATCACACTTTAGGGATAATTGGTACAAAATAATCACTGATTATAAGCGAATGAAAATATTTTTATGAAGAAATTGATCAAGACTAGTTATACTAAGTTAGTTTAGTTAAGAAACGAGAGAAAATAACTGGTGTATTTAAAGTTTTAGTGTTACTTTAGTTTTATTAGTACTTATATAGTAGTTTATTAACATAAGTATTTACCCGTGCAATTACTTTTTTTGGATGTAAGTAGGTAGCTTTTAGCACATATTCTGTTTTATTTTACATTAAAATGTACCTCTTATTTAATTCCTGTTTTAGAGGAGGAGTGGGGATGTCTGCAAAACAGAAATTAAGGAGGAGGGGAATCAAGCAACTTAAATTTATATCTGCTGTAACTGATTCATGATTCAATGTAATTTTATGCGTAGCTTTCACGCCGACAAATAGTACTTTACATATATTATAAATGTTGCTTAGAAAATGAATCAGTATGCTTTCATTTTTAGATGAGCTGCAGTCACGGGGATGTGACTGACCAAAAGGCAAAAAAAAAAAAATCTAAAAATATGACACGAAAAAGTACGCGAAGGTAAAACATTTGAAAAGGAAATTAAATAGTCAATGAGCAAAGAAAAAAAAATCAGAACTACATCCCAATTTAGTACAGTAAGAAATCAACAGCATATGCTTCTCTTATAGATAATTTGTTTAAAAAGGGTGCTGGCAAGGACAAATTTATTTATATAATGAACAACAAATATTAGGTGAAACTCAATACTGTCTTGTAAATATCAGAACGTTAAGCACTCCAAGCTCAAGACAGAAGGGATTTTTAGGAGCTTGTCATTTAAGTTATAAATATC